>NW_028230438.1:823859-1123859 GCF_043228905.1 Azolla caroliniana | reverse complement strand
GAGATGTCACAAGAGGCCCAATTATCATATCTTTAAAGATGTTACAAGAGGAACAATTATCAATTAGGCACACTTGCGCCATTAATAGGCATGGAGGAGCATGTCAATGAATGTCTCCTTGATGTTAAATCAAAATCGGGCAACCCTCGAGTGTGGATATTGTCTTTTGTTTACCTGTACACTCAATTGGTCTTCCACCCACACTCTACATTTGAGACTCTCAATAAGAAGGAACCTCATCACTCGTTTGCAATTGAAATTCTATGAGATATCATTCCACATCACCTAAAGAATTTTCAGACTTTCAAACGATTATTCGGTGGGAAGCAGAATTCCAACCCATCCCCACTTTCAAGCATAGGCTTTACTTGGCTTTACACCTAGTTTGACGCCATTTACATGCACACATGCAATCAATAACAACATATACTATTTATGCAGATTTGCATGTGTAGGTCCATGTACACTCGCACTAGCACTCAATTATATCCAGAAGCACTCACACATACAACTTCACGCTAACATTTATAACAAATGCACAAGAACACTTAAACACAAATCTACTATTGCAGGCAACTGTTGAGTTTCACTTAAACACAAATCTACTACCACAACACTTATGGGTACATTTACATGACCAGGCACACCCAATGGCTAAATACAAGCGAAGTCTCCCACCAGGCGGGAATTTCAACTCATTTGCTGACACTCTCATCTCTTCATTGTGAAAAGCAATCTCTTCATTGGCTCAAGTCCCCAATGGTCCTGTTGTCACGTAAATGCGTGCATATGTACTACTTGAACAGGACTACAGGGGGTCTTGGACCAGGGAGAATGCTAAGGTTCAAAGGACTCGAAGAGTTAGGGTCGAGTAAGATCCCAAAGTCAAAAAGACTAGGGTCTCTAAGTGTGTCAAAAGTTGGTGTTTGTCAAAGAAAGGGCTAAGTTGTGGAAAAAAAGGCTTAGTCGTGGAAAGGCTTTGTTGTGGAAAGGGCTTCATCGTGGAGAGGCTTCGTCATGGAATCGCTTACTCATGGAAAGGGTTCAACTTAGTCGAAAGGGCTTACTCGTGGAAAGGGCTTCGTCGTGGAAACACATGTCGAAACCTCAAAAAAACGCTCAGAACATGCAGTTGTTAGAGTTTGCATATACGAACTAGGTCATCTCGAACTCTTGACAAAAAGTATAAACACATTATTAACGTGATGAGCACGAGTTTAAAAAAATGACCTTGAACTAAGAAGTAGATTCAAGATTACATCAAGAGGACCCTTTATAGAATAGAGTTTTACAAGTTTCAAAGAGGGGAGGGATTACATTAGTGGTAGTTACCTCAAGTTAACCACAAGCTCAAGAAAGAGATAAAAGTGAGAGGAGTGAAACTTCTAGTGTAGGTGAGTCGAGTGGGCCGCCAAGACCGCAACTACCTTTGACAGATACGATACCTCGAAACGAGGTAAAGTTCTCGTGCCACTCCATCCTTCCTACGAACGATTGGCGTGCTAGCTTGCTGCCTCCTTATTGCCTCCACACAAGTGTCGAAAGCCTAGACAAAGAATAGTCGAAGAAGAAGAGGAAATGAAGAATAGACCACACGCAACTCAGAGAAGACACACGCAAAACTTGTAACTTAAAGAAGAGGAATGAGAATGTTGTCGTGAGGATTTTCGGCTACGATGAGAAACCCGAGTGGGACGAATAAAAACGGGATGTGCAACATGTTAGGAATATGTCCCTCCTATGGAAGGAGCCAACTGGTTGTGCCAAGAGCCGACAATTGATGACATGAAGGTTGATTATGTGAGTGTCGACATGGAGAGTCGACAGTGAGGGGGAGATTAAGTCGAAGACATGACTGACTAGTTGGGCCGACCGGAGGGTTGATGACAAGGCCGACTAGTCATGTTGATTGGACAGTCGATAGAAGAGTCGGTTAGTCGAATCGACTAGTCAACCAATCGGTTGATTAACCACGACTATAACAATATAATTAGTAGTAGTAGAGTCACATTTGTTGATAGCTCAAAGAGTGTACAAGTATAAATACACCTAGGGCAAACTTTAGTATGTAGAACAGATCAGAGTAGATCAGAGTGTGTGGAGAATAGGGTGAACATAAGAGAGAGCGTGTGAGAGAGAGAGAGCACGAGTGGCACCATAGCTACAAAAGCTTTGAATGCTAAGAGCCTTGTGAGGCTGTTACACTTTGCGGCCAGAGTGTTGTAAGCTGTTCCTACTTGTGTATCGTTTGATATAGTGGAATCTCTGTTCCTGTGGTTTTCCCCGTTTAGGGTTTCCACGTAAAACCGTGTATTCTGTGCCTTTGTTGTTTTTTTATTTCCGCATTACTTTGTTGTTGAGAGATCAACCTCAACTTAGTTTAGTTATTTAGTCAACCATGTAACTTCGCAGTTACCTAGATAGAATCTAGTTAGGAGTGTTGACTATAACGCCTTATATAGGACCTTGTACTTAAGTGGGATATTCTAGATCCTCCACTCCTAAGTACATTTAATATAGGACTTACACCGTAGTACCTATATTCTACTCACACATGTGCACCTTTGCACATGAGATGTATATATACCTCATTGTGGGTATTTTTGTATTTGATGATGATGATACTAATTTAATATAGAGTTAATCATCCCCCATCTTGTGTTGTTCATAAGTGTACTTCTCTCTCTTCCTCTCACACACATACACACGCATATCACTTAATCTTCCGCTTAACTTAATCACATAATTAGGTACTAATTAACCCTTGCTTAATTACTCACCTAATTCTTAACATGGTATCAAAGCGTGTGGTTTTAACACATCCACTAAGCCCACCCGACTCAGTGATTGTGTGTTCGAAACGCCGACGACAAATTTTGGCTATCCACTACCGTAGTGCTGCTACATATCAATGTATGTGACTGAAGGAAGAAAAGCAAAAAGGAAGACACTACAATCAACATGAACACACAAATGGGTAGCTCGCTCCCAAGCGAAAAGCTAGACCGGAGCAATTATTCATCTTGGGAATACAAGATAACCCAATACCTCGTCGGCCAAGGGTATTGGAGTTACATCAACGACGCACAAGAAAATCGACCCGACACAAAGAACGCCGACTACGCAACATGGGAGCAAGCCACGAGTTGAGTCATGTATTGCTTGGCAACATGTGTCGACGATCACATGCTTAGCCACATTCGAGACGCCGAGACGCCTAAAGAGGGATGGGGGAACTTGAAGAAGATGTTCGTCACCAACACGACCGCCTGAAAGTTTCGACTCCGACAAGAGTTGAACAACATTGGGCAAAAAGATATGTTTGTGTCGGACTACACCGGCAAGATCAAGAGCATTTGCGACTCGCTTGGCTACATCAACATAAACATCGACGAAGATGAGATGGTTCAAGTATGCTTGGGCAGCCTCACACAACGATTCGACTTGTTGAGGATGACAATCTTGGAGAGGAAAACCCCTCCTGCGTTCTTTGACCTTCAATCAATGTTGTTGGTTGAAGAGAACCACGTCCGAACCAAGACCAAGACGTCAAAAGGACAAATGTTCTTCTCGAATTCGGATGGTGGCCGATGACGAGGTCGAGGCGGTAGAAGAGATCAATTCAGCCCATCTCACGAAGGGAACTCAAACCTTCGACAACAAGACGGAGGCCATCGAGGAACCTTTAGAAGAAGGGGGAGCTTCCATGCCGAACAAGGTCGGCAAATGTGGCTCATTGCTTGCAACTATTGCGGCAAAATCGGGCACCGCGAAGAGGAGTGTCGGAAAAAAAGAAGCGAGTCGGCTTCAACAAGCTAACAACTCACAAACTACGCCAACAACTCCAAATACGACGACTACAGTGGTCTATTCGTAATGAGACATAGAGCGAACTCTATGACGGCTTCCAACTCCACAAGCACCTCCAACTCGGAAGACGTGTGGTTCATCAATTCCAGCACCTCACATCACATGACATCCCACGAAGAGTGGTTTAGTGATTTGCGCACACTCGATCGACCCGACGTCATAGAGACAGGTGACGACACCACACATCCCATTCGGCACATCAGCAATGTCCCATTCGGGAAAGAAGGCGAGCAAACTTGCATCAAGAATGTCTTGCACGTGCCCACAATAACGAAGAATTTGGTCTTGGTCGGCCAAATCGTGGAGCAAGGCATGCAAGTCCGCTTCAACAACGAAGGCTATTTCATTGAGAAAGATGGCCGACTCATAGCCAAGGGACGGAGAGACGGTCACATGTTGCACATCGACGACTTTGCCCATTCCATCCGGTTTTCTCACCATAGCCAAAAATCTTCACGACAATGTGTTTACTATCTCTAGGTCGAAAAAGAGGGGAAAATATCTCTTGAATGGTGTGTTCTAGAGAAAAACTGGATCACAAAAGAGTGAAAGAATGAGTTGCAACAGTAGCAAGTACTAGATATTACCTCTATTCGACGAGTTCTTGACAAAACAACATACGTAGAGGAGCAAAGACAGAGGGGAAAACGAGTGATTCCTACCACAAACAATGTCTTGCATATAGTCCATGCTCTCATACCACTATTGTATGAGCAACGGGAAGCAGACGAGCTATTGTTTTTCTGCACAGAAAAATGGTGAACAGCACACACACAGAAGACAGCACACAAAAAGAAGACATAGAAAAATATTTTGGCAAGCACTAAAAACCCCTCATTTTTCTATTAACTTATATACCTATTGATAAATAGTGAGAATTACCTTTTTGGCCTTTCACGCACACCTTCACTCCATTCGTTAATCTTCTTTTTAGCCACTTCCCATATTCGGGCCTGCCACATCACGACAACGCTCTACATTTCGTATTGACATGGCCTCATTGTCGTGTCACACTCCCAAGCGAATTTCGAGAGAATGAGGTTCTACATTGAAATTTCAATTAGTAGCAAGGGTTTATGAACTTCAATGTTTGTTTGTTCTACATTAGAAATTTGAATAGTGACAATAGGAATGTGTGTGGGTAGTCTTAGGTCTATGCAGGAAATCAACCACATGACAAAAATTGTGAAATATCCATGGAAGGACGTGGACTCTTGGCCACCATCAGAATTGAGAAGCTTTTTAATGCATGCATACATAACCATTTTCCACTCTCCAAAATTATTGATGGAGAAGCAGAGGCAGAGGCAGAGGCAGATGCAGAGGGTGCATACCATCTGAAGTTGGGAAGCTTGGCTATGGCTTTGTTCTTCACCTGTACCATCTCCCCTTTGGAGCTCATACTTGAGCTTATTCTGCCTCTACCACTTCTCATAGCAGGGCTACTACATCAGCTATGGAGACCTTCAAGCAAGAAGAATAAGATCCAGCAAGAGAAGAAACTTCCCTTACCTCCGGGGTCTTTTCGGCCTTCCCTTCATCGGTGAAACCCTAGAGCTTCTCAGAACACAGAGGCAAGGGATCCCATGGAAATTCATCAATGACCGCATCTCAGCCTATGGACAGACCTTCAAGACGAGCATAGTAGCTTTCCCAACAGTTGTTCTTGCTAGCCCTTTAACAAGGCAGCCTTCTCTAACGTCCACGCCTCTTGGCCCACCAGTTTCATCAAGATTATCGGGACTGAATCCCTGATTGTTCGTGTCGGAGCTCGCGCCAGTCGGATTCGGAATGCCCTAGTCACATTCCTGAGATCTGAATCCTTGGAAAGATACACGAGCCGAGCCGAGTCGATCTCATCCTCCTCAGGTTCATCAGTGAGCATCTTGAAGGCAAATCCAATGTCCTTCTCTTCCCCCTAATGAAGAAGCTCATGTTCTCCATAGCTTGCGAGGTTCTTGTTAGCCGACCGGACAGAGAAGATCAAGATATGCTCCTTATTCCTTTCAATACCATGGTGAAAGGCATGATGCAGATACCGATCAACATTCCTGGAACGAGATATAATAAATCGCTCGCAGCTTCTGACGTGATAAGAAAGCAGTTGCAGGTATGGATCGATGAGAGAAGGAGAGATATGGATGCTGGCTCTGTCACTGAGCATCCAGACATCCTCTCCGGATTTCTTGCATATACAGATGAGCATGGCCAATTTTTGTCTGATAAGGAGGTGAAGGACAACATCCTCATGATGCTCTTTGCAGGCCATGATACCAGCAAGATTGTAGCCACCATGACCTACAAATATCTTGCATCTAATCCCCACATAATGGAGGAGGTTTACAGAGGTTTGTGTTGCCTCTCTTGTGATAAATGCGAAATCTTATTTGATCCCTTCATGGATTTGCATTAAAAGGCTTGTTTTTTGGTGGTGTTCAAAGAACAAGGAGATAGCAGCAAGCAAGGCCCCCGGCGAGCTCTTGAATTGGGGAGGTATACAGAAGATGAAGCTTTCATGGAGAGTGGTTCAGGAATCGATGAGGTTAATGCCACCATCACAGGGATCATTCAGGTTGGCACCCGAAGACATGATCTTCGATGGGTTTAGGATCCCAAAGTCATGGAAGGTCACAAAAATCACAACTCTTATTAGCTCTCACTTCTCTTGAGGTTCTAATCGAACACCTAACAAAATGATATATATCATGCATTTTTTCCTGCACACAGATAATGTGGTCAGTGAACTCACTCATCGAACCCGAAGTATTTCCCCAATCCAGACAAGTTTGATCCATCGCGCTTCGAAGGAGCAGGCCCAGCTCCATTCACATTCGTCCCATTCGGTGGGGGCCCAAGGATGTGTCCGGGCAACGAATCCGCACGCATGGAAATACTGATGATCCTCTATCGCTTGGTCACTCAGTTCTCATGGGTTCTCGAGAACCCTAACGAAGTCATTGTGGTGGACCCATTGCCCTTCCCTGTAAAAGGCCTCCCTATCCTCCTTAATCCTCGAGTCCCATGAGAAGTGATCTCCTAAGAATTGTGACAATAACATGGGTAGCATTCTGATTTCGAATCACGCAGGCTGTATACCTATATTTATATTTTGATGCTTTGGAATTCGGCGTCTTACAGTCGAGATATTGTTTTTTGTGTAGAAAAATTCAGTGAAAAATGTAGCAAAAGAAAAGACTGAAACTTCCTCCTTATTTGTATAGTTCTCTTTTCATTGCCACGAACATAAACTACTTGCACGCCTTCAGTGAACAGAAATGACCTGGCAGTGCCCATCAAAATTAGAAGATGGATGTCAGACTTGAACCTTGGTTAGCAAAAAAACCCTAAAGAAGAGATTAAACATAGAAAGGGGTGAGTACTAGGAATAAATCCTACATATACAATGATAGAAAATGGCCATGGCCCACGAGGCACAGGAAGGAATGTGTCCTATCAGTATTTAAGGGTGTTCGGATGTTTGGCTTATGTGCATGTTGCTAAAGATCAGAGGTCAACGCTGGATAGCAAGCCCAAGGCTTGCATATTCTTGGGGTACTCGGAAGATGAGTTCGGGTATAGGATGTGGGATCTCCTTGATAAGAAGTCATGATGTTATAATCATGGAAGACAAGACAATCGAAGACTGGAGACAACAAAGACCTGAGTCGTCTTCCCAGTCGACTACTAGTATAGAGTCGGCACTAGTCGATCCCACTTCCACACAACCAGTCGGCAAACAACAACCGGTTGATGAAACCGAATTTGAGTCAGCCAACACACAACAACAAACTGATGCACATGAATCTGATTCGGAAGATGAGTGGCAAAAGAAACTGAATCTGAACCGATTTTTGAAGGAAGAAGATATCCACTAAGACAAAGGAAGGCCTCCTCTCAGTATCCACCCAATCAATATATTCTCTTGACTGGTGAAGGGGAACCTGAATGCTATGAAGAAGCCATGATTGATGCACACAAGGAGAAGTGGTACAGTACCATGCAAGAAGAAATGGTTTCCTTGCATGAGAACCACACCTATGAGCTGATGGAGCTGCCTGATGGAAAGAAGGCACTTAGAAACAAATGGGTCTACAAACTAAAGACTGGAGAAGATGGAAGTACACCTAGGTATAAGGCCCATATTGTAGTGAAGGGTTTTCAACAGAAGAAGGGCATTGATTTTGATGAGATATTTGCTCCAGTTGTCAAGATGACGTCCATTTGAACCGTTTTGAGTATGGTTGCCAGTATGAAACTGGAAATTGAACAGTTTGATTTTAAAACAGCATTCTTGCATGGTGAGTTGGAAGAGGAAATCTATATGCAATAGTCGAAGGGCTTTGAGGTAAAAGGAAAAGAGAATCTTGTATGTCGGTTGAGGAAGAGCTTGTATGGGTTGAAGCAAGATCCACGACAATGGTATAAGAAGTTGGAGTCCTTCATGTTGGAACATAGATTCCACAAAACACAAGCCGATCATTGTGTATTTGTGAAAAGGTATGATGAAGGTGATTTTCTTATTCTTTTGTTGTATGTAGATGATATTTTAGTTGTTGGACAGAATGCTAAAAAGATTGCAAGCTTGAAGAAAGCTTTGAGCAAAGCTTTTTCCATGAAAGACCTAGGATCGACAAAACAAATTTTGGGAATGCATATAGTCCGGGACAAGACTAAAAACATGCTACGGTTATCACAAGAGAAATATGTGATGAAAGTTTTGCAAAGGTTTAACATGTTTAATACAAAATCTGTTGGATCTCCATTCCTAGTGAATTGTAAGCAAAATTCAGGACAATGTTCAAAAAAGGGAAAGAAGATGAGAGATTTACGGCAACGGTGATCAACTAGGTCCTCCGCTGCTCCAGGACCCGGTTGTTGTGTCGGCCTCAATCGGTCCCGAACTATCGGCTCCTGGGCCGACCTTGTCCTCGATCAGGAGCTCGTCTTCATCTCGTCCTTGACTCCCCATTTCGAGCTCGTCTGGCCTCCCCACCCGAACCACCGGCTCCATCTGATCCACCATGCTCGTCGATGCTCGTCGAACCGCCAACGCCACCGGATCCACCAGATTCGACGTTCACACTCATTCATTTTCCAGTTGGTTGGAGCAGACATCCTGAATGTTGTTGCGGACCCGACCCGACTTCCTACGTCCTTTGCACATACCCCTTTTCCGGACCCCCGACTACTTTGATTGCCTGACGGAAGTCGTTCCTTATGCACCTCATATGTGCTTGTCTCAACCTGATCGCTTCCTCAGTTCGGCACCACCTCGCGCAGAACTTCTTCTAACTCCCCATCATCATTGATCCCCTCCATGCTCGATACTCGACCCTTGTGTGGCCACATTGCACGTGTCTCGTCTCGTCCTTCTTTGTGTACCCCTTCGATAAGGTGCACTTCCTCCAGGACATCCGTGTCGGTCTCCTCTAGTTTAGTGTCCTTCGTTGCCTCCGGTAACACTGCTTCGCTCCGAGGAACACCCTTCTTATCCGAATGGCCATTTGGCCTACAACGTTCTCCGCGACACTATGTCTGACTCCCTCGGTGCCCTCGTCTGCTATGACCTTTATCCCCTCACTGCCACCTTCCGTCTCCTCGGTCTTATGTTGATCCGCAACTACCGAAATCTCTAGATCAGGTGTGGAGGATCCTTCTCGGGCCTTCTCCTCGTGGCCACCGACCCCGCTCAATCCCTTCTCCGCGTCCACCAGTCTCGACTCCTCCGACCCCCGATCGGGTCGATCTGACTTCTATCAGGCTCAATTATCCGGAACTCGGCATTCTCGACACTCGCCCAGACCCGTCCCCAGCCAATCAGCCCCGACTCCCTCTTCGCCCTGGTTCGCATGTGGGGTCGGTTTCAATCGAACGATCTGTTGGGATTACGGTCCCTTCGGATGGGATGGTCGGATATCGGAGATGAATGCCGACAAGCCCGGTTTCGGTTTCGGAACCGGATGATGAAGACCCCGGCTTCGGAGCCGGATGACGAATGTACCCGGAGCGAGATCCGGATGCGGGGACATATCTGTGAATATGTTTGCCAAGGGCCCTTGAGGCTATAGTTGTAAATAGCCCCAAAGTCATATGTGTATAAATATGACTTAGGGCAAACAGTTTTGATGTTGCTACTCATTTTTCTGTTTTTCCACTCAAGAGGAGTGAAGAGAGAGCAGCTGTGAGAGAGATAGAGCGTGAGAGAGGAGGAGGTCGACGCCTCTGTGTATTTCCGCCGCCTGTGGCGAGGACAACGAGCTCAAGGTCGTCGCCTTGCAGCTCGCCATTGTATATTTCTCTGTGCATAGTTTTGGTTTGGAGTCTTGTACTCCCGTGGTTTTTCCCGTCTAGGGTTTTCCACGTTAATCCCTGTGTATTCGTGTTCTTGTTTGTTGAAAAACAGTGCTCGGCCACAACCGAGGAATGGGATCAACTCACAGAAAACAGGAAATAGAAAATGCACAAAACAAAAAGAGAGAAAGGTACACTGGATGTTTTACGTGGAAAACCCTAAATGGGAAAAAACCACGGGAGTCCTCAAACTCCAACTATCACTATGAACAGGGATGTACACTGGTGAAGCTACAAGGCAACAACCTTGAGCTCACTGTCTTCGCCACAGGCGGCGGTAATACACAGAGGCAACGACCTCTTCGTCTCTCACTCTCTCTCTCGGCTGCTCTCACTTCTCATGAAAAATGAGCGACCATCATAAAACTGTTTGCCCTAAGTCATATTTATACACATATGACTTTCGGGCTATTTACAAATATAGCCTCAAGGGCTCTTGGCAAACATATTCACAAATATGTCTCCGCATCCGGATCTCTCTCCGGGTACATTCATCATCCGGTTCCGTAACCGGGGTCTTCATCATCCGGCTCCGTAACCGGGGTCTTCATCATCCGGCTCCGTAACTGCAACCGGGCTTGCCGTCATTCATCTCCGGACATCCCATCCGGAGGGACCGAAATCCCAACAAACTCCCCCTTCACTTCGGCATGGGATGTCTCTCCAGTCCGATCCTCTTCCGGCATGCTTCCAGCTTGTCGGGTGTGAGCACCTTGGTCAGCATATCCGACCCGTTCTCGTCCGTGTGGACCTTCGTCAGCTCGAACTCCTTGTCTTCTATCCTTTCACGGATCCAGTGATATCTTCGCTGGATGTGCTTCGTCCGGGAGTGATAAGCCGCGTTCTTCGCAAGGTGGATGGCACTCTGACTGTCGCAGTAGAGTCGGTACTCCTGCTGGATACCGAGCTCTCTAATGAAGTCCTTCATCCATATTATTTCCTTGCCGGCTTCAACAACTGCCATGTACTCCGCCTCCGTGGTTGACAACGCAACCGTCTTCTGCAGCCTCGACTGCCACGAAACGGCTCCCCCTGCATAGGTCATCACATACCCTGATGTGGACCGGCTGGTATCTGCATCAGCCGACATATCCGAATCGGTGAAGCCGTCGAGTTCGGGCTTACCGGAGCCGAATCGGAGGCACACGTTTGCCGTGCCCTTCAGGTATCGGAGTATCCACTTGACCGCGTTCCAATGCTCTTTGCCGGGATTGCTCATGTACCGGCTCACCACTCCGACTGCGTATCCAATGTCTAGTCTTGTACACACCATTGCGTACATCAAGCTTCCGACAGCAGAGGCATATGGTACTTTCATCATGTCCTCTTTCTCAGCCTTTGTCCTGGGGCTTTGCTTGCTGGACAGCTTGCAGTTTGCCGGGAGGGATGATCCGACCGGTCTTGCTTCCGACATGTTGAACCGTTGAAGCACCTTTGTCACGTACTTCTCTTGTGACAGCCACAACTGCTTCTTGCTCCGGTCCCGGATGATGTGCATCCCTAGTATTTGTCTCGCCGGACCCAAGTCCTTCATTGAGAAGGTTCGGTGAAGAGCCTTCTTCAGCATCCGTATCTTGACCTGGTCCCGTCCGACGATCAACATGTCGTCCACGTACAGGAGGAGTATTAGAGAGTCTCCTCCTTCGAACTTCTTCACAAACACGCAGTGATCAGACTGCGTTTTGTGGTACCCTTCGTCGGTCATGAAGGAGTCGAACTTCCGGTACCATTGCCGGGGAGCCTGCTTCAAACCGTAAAGCCTCTTCTTCAACCGGCATACCAGGTGCTCCTTCCCTTTCTTCTCGAATCCTTCCGGTTGCTGCATGTAGATCTCTTCTTCGAGGTCACCGTGAAGGAATGCCGTCTTCACGTCCATCTGTTCTACCTCGAGGTCCATACTTGCCGCTATGCTCAGCACCGTCCGGATGGAGGTCATCTTCACTACCGGGGCAAATATCTCGTCGAAGTCGACGCCCTTCTTCTGCTGAAACCCCTTCACCACAATCCTGGCTTTGTATCTCGGGGGGTTTCCGGCATCTCCCGGTTTCAGCTTGAACACCCACTTGTTTCGAAGTGCCCGCTTTCCTTTCGGCAACTCCATAAGTTCATATGTGTGGTTCTCATGCAGGGAATCCATCTCGTCCTGCATGGCACTCAACCACTTGCGGCTCTGGGTGTCGTGCTTTGCTTCTTCAAAGCTCTCCGGCTCCCCCTCGTCGGTTAGTAGCACGTGCTCTGGTTCCGGAAATCTCCGGGGGGCCCTTCTCTCCCTTAGAGGATATCTCCGTTCCGGAGCTTCGGTAACCGGTTCTTCCGATTCTTCTTCATCCGAATCCGTTTCGGGATCGGGGCCGGTTCCGGTATCATTTTCATCTTCTTCGGCCGGTTCTGTTTCTTCACCGTCTTCGGCCGGGTCTTCGAGTGTTAACCGGTCCCTTGCCGGTCGGGACTGCTCCTCGTAGAGTTTATCCTCACCGGTCGACTTGGAGCTCTTCATCTTCTTCTCCGACTCCCAGTCGGCGAGCGTCTTGTCCTCCATGAAGATGATATCTCGACTCCTGAATATCTTCTTGTCGACCGGGTCCCATACTCGGTAGCCGAACTCGTCGTCGCCGTAACCGAGGAATATGCATGGCCGGGTCTTTGGATCTAACTTTCCTCTCCGGTCCTTTGCCACATGCACGTATGCGAGACACCCGAACACCTTCAGATGCCGGTAGGACACTTCCTTACCGGTCCACACTTTCTGCGGCGTGTCTCCGTCCAAAGGTACTGAGGGTGATCTATTTATCACATACGTCGCCGTCGACATTGCCTCAGCCCAAAATCCCTTGGGTAATTTCGCATGCGCCAGCATACTCCGGACCCTCTCCATTATGGTCCGGTTCATCCTCTCGGCCAGCCCGTTCAGTTCCGGCGTCTTCGGCACAGTAAACTCGAGCCGGATTCCCTTCGAGCGACAGTACTCCTGGAACTGCCCCCGGTATTCTCCTCCGTTATCCGCTCGTATTGCTTTCAGCTTCTTGCCGGATTCCCTTTCCACCCTCGCGTGGAGTTCTTTGAAGACGGACAGTACTTGGTCCTTTGTCTTCAACGGTGCCGTCCACAGCTTCCGGCTGTGGTCATCAATGAATGTCACGAAGTACTGGGCTCCGCCATGCGACTTCGTTTCTACTTGACACACGTCAGTGTGCACCAGCTCCAATGGTGCGCTACGTCTCGTCGGTGGCCTTGAGTGGAAGGAGGTCCGGTTTTGCTTACCGGCCAGGCAGTCGGTGCACTTCTCCAGGTGCACATGCTTCACTGGAATAAGGTTGTCTTCTGCAAGCCTCTTCATCCCCTTCTCACTCATGTGGCACAGTCTTTTGTGCCACAGCTCACCGGCAGTGTCGGCTGCCACATTCAGCTCTTCCGGACATAACCGGGCATTCATCAGGTATAGTGTGTTGACCTTCCGGGCCCGAGCCACTATCAGGCTCCCTTTGCTGAACTTCATGACACCGTTCCGGATGCTGCCCGTGTAGCCTTCATCGTCTAGCCTCCCGGCCGAGATCAGGTTCAATCGGACCTCCGGAACGTGTCGAACATCCTTCAGCAGCATCTTGCATCCGGTTGATGTCATCAGCCACACGTCTCCTATGCCGGCAATCCGGCATGTACCTTCATTTCCCATCCGAACACAGCCATGCTCGCCGGCTGTGTAGGATGAGAAGTATCTTCTCTCCGGGGTCAGGTGGAACGATGCTCCGGAATCGACCACCCAGGTCGTCTCATCGCCGGCAATGTTTAGTTCACCTTCTTCAGTGATGAGCATGATCTCTTCCTCACTTGCCGCGAGTGCCGTCGTTCCTTTCCGGTCCTGCCCTCGCCGATCCGAACCTCTCCGGTCCGTGGCTCCCCGGTATGCACCGTTTCTCTCCGGTGACTTCTTCGAATCGGTGTCGTCGGCTCCGGTGTCTTTTCGGTAATGCCGACAATTCTTTCGGAAGTGCCCCGGTTTCCCACAGTGGAAGCATGTGGGCCTTCCTCTTGACTGCGACCGGGTCCCCGACTTCTCCCGTCTTTGCGGACTCCGGTTCCATTGTCTTCCCCGTTCCGATTCGGTAAGCAGCGCCTTCGAGTCGGAGGCCGGTTCTTTATCTCTCCGACGCGCTTCTTCGTTCAAAATACTTGTCTTTACCGTTTGTAGGGACAAGTTATCTTCCGTGCAGGAGGTGCTGAGAGTCACCACCAAGTTCTCCCAGCTGTCCGGCAATGTACACATCAGGATGATGGCTTGCATTGCATCCTCCAACGGGAACTTGATCGCCGCAAGCTGGTTCACGAATCCCATGAACGTGCTTACGTGTTCCACCATACTCTCGCCGTCCCGGTACTTGAGGTTCACTATCTTTCTCATCAGGGAGGTCCGGTTCAACGCATTCTTCCTCTCGTAGAGGCCCGACAGCTTCCTCCACATCTCATATGCGTTGGTGTCGTTCGCCACATGTTGTAGAACACTCACGTCGACGTATTGCCGAATGGTTGCAACGGCTTTCCGGTTCAGAAGCCTCCATTCCGTCTCAAGTACCCCCTTGGGTATTTCCGACCTGTCGATCGGTTCATACAGGTCCCGAACAATGAGCAGATCCTCCATCTTTATCTTCCAGTCGGCGTAGTTCTGCGCGTTCAGCACCATCATGCCCGGAGGCCCACTACCGCCGCCTTCCATTTTCTGTGTTACCGTTGCTCTGATACCAGTTTGTTGAAAAACAGTGCTCGGCCACAACCGAGGAATGGGATCAACTCACAGAAAACAGGAAATAGAAAATGCACAAAACAAAAAGAGAGAAAGGTACACTGGATGTTTTACGTGGAAAACCCTAAATGGGAAAAAACCACGGGAGTCCTCAAACTCCAACTATCACTATGAACAGGGATGTACACTGGTGAAGCTACAAGGCAACAACCTTGAGCTCACTGTCTTCGCCACAGGCGGCGGTAATACACAGAGGCAACGACCTCTTCGTCTCTCACTCTCTCTCTCGGCTGCTCTCACTTCTCATGAAAAATGAGCGACCATCATAAAACTGTTTGCCCTAAGTCATATTTATACACATATGACTTTCGGGCTATTTACAAATATAGCCTCAAGGGCTCTTGGCAAACATATTCACAAATATGTCTCTGCATCCGGATCTCTCTCCGGGTACATTCATCATCCGGTTCCGTAACCGGGGTCTTCATCATCCGGCTCCGTAACCGGGGTCTTCATCATCCGGCTCCGTAACTGCAACCGGGCTTGCCGTCATTCATCTCCGGACATCCCATCCGGAGGGACCGAAATCCCAACACTTTCTCTGTGGTTCCTATTTTCTGCTGCATTGATTCGTGCTTACTCGGTTGTGGCCGAGTGGTGAAGGTTAATCGGAGCGTCGATTTCTCTACAAACTGGTATCAGAGCGACTGCTGTAGAAAATGGAAGGCGGCGGCAGCGGGCAGCCGGGGATAATGGTTATGAATGCGCAGAATTACGCCGACTGGAAGATCAAGATGGAGGATCTTCTGATTGTTCGGGACCTGTACGAACCGATCGACAGGTCGGAAATACCGAAGGGGGTACTTGAGTCGGAATGGAGGCTTCTGAACCGGAAAGCCGTAGCAACCATTCGGCAATACGTAGACGTGAGCGTTCTACAACATGTGGCGAACGACACCAACGCATATGAGATGTGGCGGAAGCTGTCGGGCCTCTACGAGAGGAAGAATGCGTTGAACCGGACCTCCCTGATGAGGAAGATAGTGAACCTCAAGTACCGGGATGGCGAGAGTATGGTGGAACACGTAAGCACGTTCATGGGATTCGTGAACGAGCTTGCGGCGATCAAGTTCCCGTTGGAGGATGCAATGCAAGCCATCATCCTGATGTGTACATTGCCGGAAAGCTGGGAGAACTTGGTGGTGACTCTCAGCACCTCCTGCACCGAAGATAACTTGTCCCTACAAACGGTAAAGACAAGTATTTTGAACGAAGAAGCGCGTCGGAGAGATAAAGAACCGGCCTCCGATCCGAAGATGTTGTTTACCGAATCGGATCGGGGAAGACAACGGAACCGGAGTCCGCAAAGACGGGAGAAGTCGGGGACCCGGTCGCAGTCAAGAGGAAGACCCACATGCTTCCACTGTGGGAAGCCGGGGCACTTCCGAAAGAATTGTCGGCATTACCGAAAAGACAACGGAGCCGACGACACCGATTCGAAGAAGTCTTCGGAACGGAACGGTGCTTACCGGGGAGCCACGGACCGGAATGGTTCGGATCGGCGAGGGCAGGACAGGAAAGGAACGACGGCACTCGCAGCAAGTGAGGAAGAAATCATGCTCATCACCGAAGAAGGTGAGCTAAACATTGCCGGCGATGAGACGACTTGGGTGGTCGATTCCGGAGCGTCGTTCCACCTGACCCCGGAAAGAAGATACTTCTCATCCTACACAGCCGGTGAGCATGGCTGTGTTCGGATGGGAAATGAAGGTACGTGCCGGATCGCCGGCATAGGAGACGTGTGGTTGACAACCTCGACCGGATGTAAAATGCTGCTGAAGGATGTCCGACACGTTCCGGAGGTTTGATTGAACCTGATTTCGGCCGGGAGGCTAGACGATGAAGGCTACACAGGTAGCATCCGGAACGGCGTAATGAAGTTCAGCAAGGGGAGCCTGATAGTGGCTCGGGCCCGAAAAGTCAACACACTGTACCTGATGAATGCCCGGTTATGTCCGGAAGAGCTGAATGTGGCAGCCGACACTGCCGGTGAGCTGTGGCACAAAAGACTGTGCCACATGAGTGAGAAGGGGATGAAGAGGCTTGCAGAAGACAACCTTATTCCAGTGAAGCATGTGCACCTGGAGAAGTGCACCGATTGCCTGGCCGGTAAGCAGAACCGAACCTCCTTCCACTCAAGGCCACCGACGAGACGTAGCGCACCATTGGAGTTGGTGCACACCGATGTGTGTCAGGTAGAAACGAAGTCACATGGCGGAGCCCAGTACTTCGTAACATTCATAGATGATCATAGCCGAAGACTGTGGACGGCACCGATGAAGACAAAGGACCAAGTGTTGTCCGTCTTCAAAGAACTCCACGCGAGAGTGGAAAGAGAATCAGGCAAGAAGCTGAAAGCGATACGAGCGGATAACGGAGGGGAATACCGGGGACAGTTCCAGGAGTACTGTCGCTCGAAGGGAATCCGGCTCGAGTTTACTGTGCCGAAGACGCCGGAACTGAACGGGCTGGCCGAGAGGATGAACCGAACCATAATGGAGAGGGTCTGGAGTATGTTGGCGCATGCGAAATTACCCAAGGGGTTTTGGGCTGAGGCAATGTCGACGGCGACATATGTGATAAACAGATCACCCTCAGTACCTTTGGACGGAGACACGCCGCAGAGAGTGTGGACCGGTAGGGAAGTATCTTACCGGCATCTGAAGGTGTTCGGGTGTCTCGCATACGTGCATGTGGCAAAGGACCGGAGAGGAAAGCTAGATCCAAAGACCCGGCCATGCATATTCCTCGGTTACGGCGATGACGAGTTCGGCTACAGAGTATGGGACCCGGTCGACAAGAAGATATTCCGGAGTCGTGATATCATCTTCATGGAGAACAAGACACTCGCCGACTGGGAGTCGGAGAAGAAGATGAAGAGCTCCAAGTCGACCGGTGAGGATCAACTCTACGAGGAGCAGTCCCGACCGGCAAGGGACCGGTTAGCACTCGAGGATCCGGCCGAAGACGGTGAAGAAACAGAACCGGCCGAAGAAGATGAAAATGATACCGGAACCGGCCCCGATCCCGAAATGGATTCGGATGAAGAAGAATCGGAAGAACCGGTTACCGAAGCTCCGGAACGGAGATATCCTCTAAGAGAGAGAAGGGCCCCCCGGAGATTTCCGGAACCAGAGCACCTGTTGCTAACCGACGAGGGGGAGCCGGAGAGCTTTGAAGAGGCAAAGCATGACACCCAGAGCCGCAAGTGGTTGAGTGCCATGCAGGACGAGATGGATTCCCTGCATGAGAACCACACATATGAACTTGTGGAGCTGCCGAAAGGAAAACGGGCACTCCGTAACAAGTGGGTGTTCAAGCTGAAACCGGGAGATGCCGGAAACCCCCCAAGATACAAAGCCAGGATCGTGGTGAACGGGTTTCAGCAAAAGAAGGGCGTCGACTTCGACGAGATATTTGCCCCGGTAGTGAAGATGACCTCCATCCGGACGGTGCTGAGCATAGCGGCAAGCATGGACCTCGAGGTAGAACAGATGGACGTGAAGACGGCATTCCTTCACGGTGACCTCGAAGAAGAAATCTACATGCAGCAACCGGAAGGATTCGAGAAGAAAGGGAAGGAGCACCTGGTATGCCGGTTGAAGAAGAGGCTTTACGGATTGAAGCAGGCTCCCCGGCAATGGTACCGGAAGTTCGACTCCTTCATGACCGACGAAGGGTACCTCAAAACGCAGTCCGACCATTGCGTGTTTGTGAAGAAGTTCGAAGGAGGAGACTTTCTAATACTCCTCCTGTACGTGGACGACATGTTGATCGTCGGACGAGACCAGGTCAAGATACGGATGCTGAAGAAGGCTCTTCACCGAACCTTCTCAATGAAGGACCTGGGTCCGGCGAGACAAATACTAGGGATGCACATCATCCGGGACCGGAGCAAGAAGCAGTTGTGGCTGTCACAGGAAAAGTACGTGACAAAGGTGCTTAAACGGTTCAACATGTCGGAAGCAAGACCAGTCGGATCAACACTCCCGGCAAACTGCAAGCTGTCCAGCAAGCAAAGCCCCAAGACAAAGGCTGAGAAGGAGGACATGATGAAGGTACCATATGCCTCTGCCGTCGGGAGCTTGATGTACGCAATGGTGTGTACCCGACCGGACATAGGATATGCAGTCGGAGTGGTGAGCCGGTACATGAGCAATCCCGGCAAAGAGCATTGGAACGCGGCCAAGTGGATACTCCGATACCTGAACGGCACGGCAAACGTGTGCCTCCGATTCGGCTCCGGTAAGCCCGAACTCGACGGCTTCACCGATTCGGATATGTCGGCTGATGCAGATACCAGCCGGTCCACATCAGGGTATGTGATGACGTATGCAGGGGGAGCTGTTTCATGGCAGTCGAGGCTGCAGAAGACGGTTGCGTTGTCGACCACGGAGGCGGAGTACATGGCGGCTGTTGAAGCCGGCAAGGAAATAATATGGATGAAGGACTTCATTGGAGAGCTCGGTATCCGGCAGGAGGAGTACCGACTCTACTGCGACAGTCAGAGTGCAATCCACCTTGCAAAGAACGCGGCCTATCACTCCCGGACGAAGCACATCCAGCAAAGATATCACTGGATCCGGGAAAGGATAGAAGACAAGGAGTTCGTGCTGACGAAGGTCCACACGGACGAGAACGGGTCGGATATGCTGACCAAGGTGCTCACGCCCGACAAGCTGGAAGCATGCCGGAAGAGGATCGGATTGGAGAGACATCCCATGCCGAAGTGAAGGGGGAGTTTGTTGGGATTACGGTCCCTTCGGATGGGATGGTCGGATATCGGAGATGAATGCCGACAAGCCCGGTTTCGGTTTCGGAACCGGATGATGAAGACCCCGGCTTCGGAGCCGGATGACGAATGTACCCGGAGCGAGATCCGGATGCGGGGACATATCTGTGAATATGTTTGCCAAGGGCCCTTGAGGCTATAGTTGTAAATAGCCCCAAAGTCATATGTGTATAAATATGACTTAGGGCAAACAGTTTTGATGTTGCTACTCATTTTTCTGTTTTTCCACTCAAGAGGAGTGAAGAGAGAGCAGCCGTGAGAGAGATAGAGCGTGAGAGAGGAGGAGGTCGACGCCTCTGTGTATTTCCGCCGCTTGTGGCGAGGACAACGAGCTCAAGGTCGTCGCCTTGCAGCTCGCCATTGTATATTTCTCTGTGCATAGTTTTGGTTTGGAGTCTTGTACTCCCGTGGTTTTTCCCGTCTAGGGTTTTCCACGTTAATCCCTGTGTATTCGTGTTCTTTCTCTGTGGTTCCTATTTTCTGCTGCATTGATTCATGCTTACTCGGTTGTGGCCGAGTGGTGAAGGTTAATCGGAGCGTCGATTTCTCTACACGATCCCTGTCCGGATCGCACCCCATCCGAATCGAAATGCCAACCAGTTCGATCCCCAGTTAGGCCAACTTCCGACTTCACTCCTTTCAGCACCGCCTCTTGCCTCTATATTTCACTCTGTCACGGCTTCCTCCGTTCCCTCCTCGCAAGCAATCTCCCATCCATCTTCACTAGCATGGTGCGAGGACTCGTCATTGCCACCTTCCATCTCTTCGGTCTCACGTTGCTACTTTGGCCGAATTGCCGAAGTCTTCGAAATCGGTGTGGAGGGCTCATCTCCGAATCCGTTGTCGTGTTATTACGCAAGTGCGTGTGGAAAACGAGGCGGGGCCGCGGGGGTCTCGAACCAAAGAGCAAGCGAGGGAGGAGAAAGAGAGAGAACCGGCTACGCAGGACCGGGGATACACAGGGACACGGCCCTTCAGCACGGAGAACGCGAACGAACACCGACACAGACAGATGCGAATGACTAAGTATATATATCAAGAATGGCTAACACGACTACAACCCTCGATGGGGCACAGGTTGATTACAACCGAACAGGCCGGCGAACAGATGCCGATGCCTGTTCGCTTCAACGCACAAAGGGGTTGCCGGTCGGAGGTGCTGCCGGAAGCACTCGGGCGTTCCTCGAAACAGCGCAAGCTTCCTCGGAACCCTGCACAGAAAAGCTATGGAGCTCCAGAAGGAATGAAACCGAGGGCGAAGCGTCCAGAAACGGTCCGACAGCACTTCGTCCTCCCCACGCGAGACCCCGCAATAGCTCTTTCCTCCTCCTTATATAGGCCGACGAGCAGGCCGTCACGTCAGCTTTATTCCCTGTCCCTTTTGGACAGGGATTCGCTTCGTCCTTCACGCATCCGCGTAGTTACGCCGCCGACTCGTACCGTTCCTTCGCTCGCGCGCGCGACCGAAAAGACTGTTCGCGCGGTCTTTGTCTCCACTCGTGTTAGGGCCCGTTCCCGCCGATTATCCTCCTAACTCGCTTCTATGTACAACTCAGAGCGTGCGCGCGTGAAGAACCGGTTCCCACGCCTTGGTGCGCCGATTCCGCCTATGGACGGTTTTCTTCACGACTGCGCCGATTCCGCCTATGGACGGTTTTCTTCATGACATCCGCCCCCACCTAACCGTGCATCCTCCGGTATGCACCAAGAGAGTTGGGACGGAGAAAACCGGCCCGTCTTCATTTCTCGCCCTTCGGTTCTTCCTCGTTTTCGGATCTTTCGTCAATGCTGACTAGGAGAGCTGGGTCGGGCTCGTCGTCGTGTCGCTTCTTGAACGCTTTGATCCGCTTCCCTGCAACCGGTATCGCCATTCTCTTGCCGTCTAGTTCCGCCAGGTGATATGTCCCGTTGTCATTGGCGCTCCGCACCACGTAAGGCCCGAACCACCTTCGCGCGAACTTCCGTGTAGCCCGGTGCTGGTTGTCGAGGCTGCTGTCGTAGACGAGCACCCAGTCACCTTCGTCGATTTTCTTCGGTCGGAGCCGGTGCGTTCGGTCGAACCGGGCTTTGTTCTTTGTCCTCGCCACCCGGAGCTTCTCCGCAGCCAGTGCCACGTCCTCCGGTCTCCGCTCGAGCTGTCGTATACGTGCGGCCAACAACTCCTCCCGGCTCATCTCGTCCCGCCAGTCAACCGTTGCCCACGAGGAGATCGCCCGTTCTATCGGCATGATCGGCTTCTGGCCGAACATGAGCTCCGTCGGCATGTACCCGGTTACCGAACTGTGCGTGGTCCGGTCTGCCCACAAAGCATAAGGTAGCAGCCGCGGCCAGTTTCCGACTTGGCCTCCGCATGCTCGAACCAGCGCCTTGACGATCGGTCCGTGTCCGCGCTCCACCTTTCCATTCGCCTCCGGATTGTACGCAGTGGTGAGCGAGAGCTTGACTCCCAGCCGGTCGAACAGCTCCGCAGCTTCTTCGGCGTCCAACTCCCCTCGGTCAGCCACGATCTTCCCGACGCACCCGTACCGGCATATCACGTCCTCGATTAGGAACCGGCATACGGCCGCGGTCGTTTTGTTCGGAAGGGCCCGGCCTTCCACCTGGTTCGTCAGATCCTCCCGCGCTAGGACCAGGTACCGCATCTGTCCTACTCCCATTGGCATCGTTACCAGATCTACCATCCATTTGAAATGGATGGCCGGAGGGTACGTAGGGTGAAGCTCGTCTCGATGTCGGACTATGGAGTGCATCTGGCAGCTCTCGCAAGTTGTCACGAACCGATGCACGTCCTGGTACTGCCCCGGCCACCAATACTTCCCCTTCAGTTTCTCAAACGTAGCCCATGTTCCACGGTGTCCAGCCCAAGGGCTGTCGTGGTAGGCCGTCAGCAGCTCCTCCTGTTCTTCCTTCATCGCCACCACCCGGAGCGGAGCGCCGTCCCTCTTCTTCGGGTGCTTCCATAGATAGCCATCCCGGAGAAAGAACCGGTACTCTTTCTTCCGGATCCGGTTGGCCTCGTCCTTCGTCCATGACGCATCGGGCGTCATTGTCTTCAAAAACCCACCGATCTGCAGCCACTCCCCATCGTACTTGCTCGCGTCGAAGTCGTTAAGCGCCGGAGTGCTTGTTCCGTCGGTTGTTACATACGCAGCCTCGAAGAAGTCCACGCCGACCTCTTCGTCCTCCGAAACCATGCCGCCCTCGTCATCGAATCTCGCCCTTGAAAGCATGTCGGCCATGGCGTTGTCTTTACCGGAAATGTGTCGTATTTCCGGGTCCAGGGACTTGATGTACGCTATCCACCTGAGCATTGCCAGGTCCGGCGTCGCGCATCCGGAAACCATGCCAAGAATCGGCATGCAATCCGTCTCTATGATTACCTCTGTCCCGATCAGATAGTCCTTGTCGGCCTTCACCGCCGAAACGATACCCCAGAGTTCGCGTTTAACCTGGGCGTATCCTCGCTGCCGTTCGCTGAGGACCTTCGCGCCGAATCGGATCGGAAACCGATTGCCGTCCTCGTCCTCTTGGTTGACGACCCACCCGATTCTGGTCGGACTCGTGTCAACCGTTATGTACACTGGGGTGCCCTTCCTGTAGACGGCCTTTCGGAGCGCCGGTGCTGCCGAAAGAGCCTCCTTCAGCTTCCGGACCGACTCCGTGTGCTTGTCTAGCCATTCGAATCTTCGCCCTTTCTTCAATAATCCGTACAGCGGCTCCGCGACGTGCGCGTAATGCGGGATCCATATGTGGTAGAAGGCGCATGCTCCCAAGAATCTTCGTACTTCCGTGACCGAGCTGCAATCAGGCTTCATCGTGGAGATGGCTTCTATCTTTGCCGGAGACGGTTTCCGGCCATATGGTCCACATAAATGTCCAACCACCATGATTTCCGACTGCCCGAACGCTGACTTCTCCCCCGAGAAGGTGAGCCTCGCACCCTCTAGCCTTTGGAGCACCTTCTCGCAGTCGTCGATGTGCGTCACCACGAATCGCCGGCATCCGTCCGGCCCGATCGTCTCGTCCTTCTCTTCTACCGGGCATCCCTTGATCGGGATGTCGTCTAGAAACGGCATGGTGATGTCCGGGATGCAGTCCCTCAGCACCTTGTTCATTGCATTCACCATGTGGGCCACCGAGTTGGTCCCTCCTTGCGGCAGCGTACACATCCGCACTAGGCCGAGGGGAGTCCGCATCGTCGTAATGTCTCTGCTCTCCACGGCTAGCTGGAACTGGTCGTACCCTGAATATAGATCACCGACCGAGTAAATCGACCTTCCGGCGAAGGCCTCCGCGAACTCGTCTATGGTTGGTCCGATCCCTGCGTTCCGAATGGTCACCCTATTGACCGGTTGCAGGTCCTGAATGAAGCGCAATGATCCGTTTTTCTTTGGTACCGTAAACCACCGGTTCGAGTACGGGGCGCTCGACGGCTCGAGAATGCCCATATCAACTTTCTGCTTCAACAGCTCCATCAACTTCGGGATGTGAGCTCTCGGAACCGGAATTGGCTTGAGATTCCACGGTACATGCGGTACCGTGAATATCACCATCGGCTCTACGATCGTCGGGTCTACGCACCCGATTTCCTCCGGTGAGAATGCGAAGGCTTTCCCGTGCCTTCCGAGCATCCTCCGAAACCGGTCTTCCTCCACCGGCAGTAGGAACCCGCCCCCACCGATCTTCAGCTCGCGGAGCGTCTCGTTCGTGAAGGTGTGTCCTATGCAGGCCGGATCTCGTAAGCTGGGGTCCGATGCAACCCCTTTGATTCGGGATTCGCTGCCCTCCGGTAAGGGCGCCGCAACTGGCCTCACCTTCCGGTCCACAGTCTTGTACTTGGTGCTAACTTGGGCCGTCCGTTCCGACTCGAGCCCTCGACCGAAGTCCGCGATGACTTCGTACATTTCTTCGGAACATACCGGTATCGTCCGGTCTTCGATAAGGTCTTCTTCGACTACCTTCCCCAGCATTCCCAAGGTGTCGTCGAAGGAGACTGCCTCCACGGCTCCGTTGATTCCTTCGTCAGGGCCGAGAACTCCGCACGCTCGAAGTCTCCCCTCCGTCTTTGTTTTCTCTCGGCCGGCGATGCCGACCATCGCACATGCTCCGCTGCCGGAGAAGCAAAATTTCCTACCTATTGTACACGGACTGTCGCGGGTTTTTCCGGAGCATCCGGACTGTCGCGGCCCCACGCCTTGGCAGTCCTCTCTAAAAATCCTCTCGGCTTTCGGAACCGAGGGAGTCGCGGTTACGTTCGTGGTTCGGCCGTACCGTCAGAAACTGGACCGAATGGCGCCCGTCTTGGCTTTTGACCCTCGCGTAGGCCGAACCATTGTCCAGCACCTTGGTCTCCATTCGCGCCGCCGTGATGTACGGCTCTCCCAGTATGACCGGATGCGAAGACGTCTCCTGCACGAAGAAGTGCTGGTCAATCTCGACGTCGCCGATCTTGACTCGCACATTCGGACAGGCCCCGTGCAGTTCCTCGGTGGCGCGCGTTGCTGCCCTTATTTTCCACCCGTGCTTGGTGTTGATCGGCCATTTGCCCTTCTTATAGAAGTCCATGGACATCAAATTGATCTCCGATCCGTGGTCCACCAAAGCTATCACCGGTTCCTGGACATCGCCGATCTTTACCGGGGTTTCCGTGGTCGCTCGGGCCCAGTGTGGTCTCGAATAGTGGCTTTCCGCCCACTCGTCTCCCAGCGCCATGTCGTCTAGGTGCGTCGTCCGCACTTCCACCGGTCTTTCCGGTTCTGTCTCCGTCGACAGCCTCTTCCGTTTCACTAAGTCCACGATGGAGTCATGGAACTCCTTCTTGGCGATTCCCAGCACCTCCCGTAACGACAGCTCCACCTTGCTGTCGAGGATCCGTTCCTCCAGGACCTTTCGTAAGTCCGTGGTTCTTTCTATCTCCGTCCCCAGACGGTACCCGCCCTTCTGGGGTTTATCTTGCGTACCGGCCCCGCCGGCTTCGTCCCGTCGTGGCCCGGACCGGGTCTCGTATCGTTGTGAGGGCCCGGTCGTCCCGGGTTTCCCCACCCGCTTCTCTTCTACCAGAGCCTCGTAGTTCCGGCAAGCGGCTTCCACGAAGCCCGTCTTTTCCTCGACCGGGTCGCTCCACCCGGTCATCTCCCGTACCCGTTTCTCCGCACGGTCCGATTCCTCCCCTTTAAGCCCTGCACCGGCAAGGCCTTCTAGCATCGTCGGCCAGAATCCGGCTTTGCTTTCCTTTCGGCCCTCGCCGCCCCCGACTCGAATGCCGGCCGACGCCGAGTAGTGGACGGTTTCCGCGTGTCGGGCCGCCGCCTCTTCCATCAACCTTTTCATACCACCTCGCCCGTCGTTTCGGCTCAGGGCCCTTCGGGTGTCGCTGGCATGCACCCGTCCTTCCCACAGGTACACCACCCTGTTCCTCAGCGCCTCCGCGAAGTCGCCGCAGTCCTTCCGAATGTGGCCGACTTCATCGCACCACATGCACCTGTTTCCAGCCGCCGGCCGTCGGTCACGAGCCGGTTCGCCTCCTTCCCTTCGGGCCTGCGCGATTTGGAGGTCCTTTATCGCCTTCGTCAATTCCTCCAGCGCCGCTCCTCCGGTTGAGCCTCTGACTACGCCGGTCGAAGCCGAACCCGTTTCCAACCACTCTCGGGTCTCTTCCTCTCGCACCTGTGGCGCTGGTTCGAGCTTCCTTGCTGCGACCGAGCCCGACCCGGTTGCCCCGTTATCCGCCCATTCTCGCCGTTTGTCGAAACGGCCACAGACCTTCCTGACAGCCGCCCAGTCGGTAGTGAGCCCGTCTTCGGTTTCCAGCAAGAGGCCCACTTGCTCCCGATCCCGCTCGTCGACCGACTTGACAAACAATAAGACCCGGCTCGTGTCCAGGATGGTTCGGTCGAGCGCCGAAAGGCGCGCAAAGTTTTCCTCGAACTCCCGGAGGAGTGCCGACGCGTTTCTTCCCTTCCCCGGGGATTCCACCCATTCCATGAACCTTCGCTTCGAAAGCCGGAGCGCGTCGTCCAGCCCGTATTTCTCTAGGAGCCGACCTTCGAACTCTTCCCAGGTACGGCTCTCCGCCCGCACCTCGAGCACCTCCGCATGGATGCTCGGCATTGCCACTCGGGGGAATCCGGCAAGACGCCTTTCTTCCGGAATGTCCCGCATCAGCATTTCTGCACCGTAGGACGCCAGATACTTCGTGGCATCCCTCCCATCGAACCGGCCGATCGTGCCGACGACCGCCTCAATAGCTCTGTCGAGGGCGCCGGTGCCCTCGCGCGCGTTTACAATCCGATCCACGGCCGAAGCCATGGCCTCTGCAAGATCCGACCCCCTCATCTTCTGCTCTTCTGCCGCCTCTTTCACGTCGGGTTCACCAAAGATGTCGTGTTATTACGCAAGTGCGTGTGGAAAACGAGGCGGGGCCGCGGGGGTCTCGAACCAAAGAGCAAGCGAGGGAGGAGAAAGAGAGAGAACCGGCTACGCAGGACCGGGGATACACAGGGACACGGCCCTTCAGCACGGAGAACGCGAACGAACACCGACACAGACAGATGCGAATGACTAAGTATATATATCAAGAATGGCTAACACGACTACAACCCTCGATGGGGCACAGGTTGATTACAACCGAACAGGCCGGCGAACAGATGCCGATGCCTGTTCGCTTCAACGCACAAAGGGGTTGCCGGTCGGAGGTGCTGCCGGAAGCACTCGGGCGTTCCTCGAAACAGCGCAAGCCTCCTCGGAACCCTGCACAGAAAAGCTATGGAGCTCCAGAAGGAATGAAACCGAGGGCGAAGCGTCCAGAAACGGTCCGACAGCACTTCGTCCTCCCCACGCGAGACCCCGCAATAGCTCTTTCCTCCTCCTTATATAGGCCGACGAGCAGGCCGTCACGTCAGCTTTATTCCCTGTCCCTTTTGGACAGGGATTCGCTTCGTCCTTCACGCATCCGCGTAGTTACGCCGCCGACTCGTACCGTTCCTTCGCTCGCGCGCGCGACCGAAAAGACTGTTCGCGCGGTCTTTGTCTCCACTCGTGTTAGGGCCCGTTCCCGCCGATTATCCTCCTAACTCGCTTCTATGTACAACTCAGAGCGTGCGCGCGTGAAGAACCGGTTCCCACGCCTTGGTGCGCCGATTCCGCCTATGGACGGTTTTCTTCACGACTGCGCCGATTCCGCCTATGGACGGTTTTCTTCACGACACCGTCTTGGTCTGGGCTCTCTGGCCCCCACTGCTTCCACCTCCAGCTGGGCCTACTTATCGTCTGCTCAGATTGGTCTCGGTTGATCGCCTCTTTGCTCAGTCTGTCTTTGTTTGGATCGACCTTCGGTCGAGTTAGATTTGGCCGAAAAGTGCCCAACCAAATCGCCTCAGTCGAGTCGGCATCCTTCCGAATCGGGTTCAATTATTCGGTGCCACTTGATTTGGCTGCTGGTTCAATCAGATTTGCTCGACGGACTCCCTCGTTCGCGCCTACCGTGGTCTCTTCTTTGGCTGCCTCTCCGGCCTCATCCTTCTTTTCGCACACGTTGGCCTCGGGCCATGTCCTCTCGTTGCCACATCCCTTCTCTCCGGTCTAACATCAGCTCTCAGGCTCGACTGCCGAAGTCTCCGGATTCCATTTGATCTTCTCCGCATTTTCAATTCCCAGTCTCCCGCCGCAACCTTCCATCTCTTCGGTCTCACATCGGCTCTCGAGCCCAACTGCCGAAGTTTCTGGAACATGTATGAGGAGACACCTAGGAATGTCCTTCAATTCCCCGCCTTCATAATTTCCCTTGGACCATGTCGCCGCTTTGCCACCTTCCTTCTCTCCAGTCTCACGTTGCCACGTAGGCCGAACTGTCGAAGTCTCCGAAATCGGTGTGGAGGGCCATCTCTGTCCGATCCCCAACTCGTCCTCTTCCTCCTCGGCGCCACTTCCCTTCTCTCCAGTCTCACATCCGCTCACGAGCTCGACTGCCGGAGTCTCCGGGACAAGTACGTGGAAAGATTTCGTAAGTTCTTCCCCCGCCGACTTGTCCATAGCCACCGACTCCTCGATGTTGTAGTCGGTGGCTATCTCTTCTTCGGTTGCGCAAGCCCCGATTGGGATTGCTTCTCCAATGTTCGGATTTTCGAGCAACCGCGCTCGAAACCATCAGTCTCTTTCCGAACCGGCGATCGTCATCTCTCTGAATCCGACCTCCTCCTTGGTCGGTCCTTCACTGCAAGTCGAGAGGGCATCTTGCTCCACACCCTCCCCCGTTGTATCGTTCTTCTGCCTCTGCATGGGCCATGTCCGTCTCGTCTGGAAGGCCGACTAGCTCTGAATCTCCGGAATTCGACCGCGTGCCGGATCTCTCCTCCTCGATCTTCACCTTCAGAGCCTCATATGCTTCTCGGACCAAGGCTTCGACGTTGACCTTCACCAAGCGTTCTCATTGTGCACCCACTTCCTGCAATGATGGCACGTTGTCATGTGTCAACCCTTCTGACCGCTCGTGGATCGCATCGTGGTTGACAAGGTACACGTCCAGTTCTCATCCATCCGCTGGCCCACCCTTTCCACTTCCGACCAGTCTTCGATGAGGCCATTCGCTCCGTTGTCTTCTTCAAGCTCGATCACGAAGGCCATATGTTCCTTCTGGTCGATCAACTTCACAAAGAGCAAGACTTTATCCACCCCCACTAGTCTTTTTTCCCACTCTAGGAGCCGAGCAAAGCACCACTCGAACTCCAAGAATGCCTTCGTTGCACCTCGATGGGTCTTCGCCGATGCAACCCACTGGTCGAAGTTGCGTCGTCCCCGACTTTTCGGCCGCGCTTTGTATGCCTACATGAGCACCTCTTCGAAGGCCTCCCACAAACTATGAGCTCTCGGAGCTCCTTTACCTCCGCGTGCATTCAGACAGCTACGATCCCATAGAAGAACTCCAACCTCAACGCCTCATCTACGCCTCACACCTCCATTTCCACATTGTAGGCTTCCAAGTAGAATGGGACTTTGTCCACGTTGAAACAGTCCACTCTTTCGACCACACACTCAACAACTTGTTGTGCTACTTCTCATCTCATCGTCACTCGTCCAAACTCCATCACCACTTCTGCCACCATCACTGCGAAGTCATCATCTTCCAACTCCATCTTCCCTTGCCGCCCTTTTCATGTCGGGTTCACCAAAGATGTCACGAAAATCCGCGGGTACGTGTAGGATCTGGGGCGGGACCGCCGGGGTCTTGAACTAGAGAGAGACGGAGGAGAAAAGGCCGAGCTCCGCCGATACCAATTATGCTGATTGAGACGTCGACCGAAGAGATTCCAAATAAGTACCAAAAGCTACTGGCCGAAAGGAGAGGCGGGGGGAGGAGAGGACGCACGCAACACCGTCTCGACACATGCTTCTTATTTATAGGAATAGAAAGAATGAAATCACACTCGACACCGACATGGTATATACAACCCTTTCTATGTTTATATATATAATACTAGCAACAGATTACAACGCCGGTTTCAAGCCGGTCCAATACCGAGCAGATATAGTAGCGTTCTACAAGCGAGCTCCAGTCAGGGAGCACTCGGGCTCACCTACGCGAGTGGAAGCCTTGCACTGAAGAGGGCCTTCGTACCAAAGCACAGCAGTTGTTTGCCGCCAAGCCGCCAATCGGGGAGCACGTTGCTCGATGTTCCAAGTGGGGTCTTGCACAGGAGACAACGCTACGAACCGAAACCCTTCGAACCTACAAGCTTCAACGGGACTCAACCCTAAACACCAAAACGTACTTGATACAAAACAAAATGGAACCCCTAAATTGAGAGAGAGAGGAAAATACCAAAATTGGGGAACCCCTTTACAAGGGACCCATCCCTCCTTTTATAGCTCAAGGTGGGAGGTACGTTAAAATGTGGGACAGATATTCCTCTTTTTCAGAGGAGATATCTTGCCATGATTTTTGGAGGGGCACATTAAACACCCTCACTTTCACAATCATTCCTCGATAACTCCCTTTTATTATTATTTTTATACAATTTCGAATGTACATGTGCACACGGTGCACTTCGCCAATTTTTCTGATCCATACGGCTTTCTCACTGTGGCCGGAAATCTTCACTACAACAGGTGGATCCATAGGAATTATTCCAGGATCAGCTATCTCTTACCACGACCCTCTGAAGTTACATGTTATATTTTCTAAGAGGCGATATTCTAGGCAATTTTGTATCCCTCCCGCATTGTTACCTAATGATAGTCATCATATGTCAATCACGCAGATATGGTCAAATTACAATTTATCAGATGATTGTTTACTTACCAATATAATTCATGCCACACTCGATACAAAGATTCTATTCACAAAAATAGTTTCCGCGTCTGTTTATCACTACAATTCAGAAATTGCCAACTTGCGTCGTGCTCTTGTAGCATTACAACAATTGTTGGATAGGTATCCAACTTCATCTATGCGATGTGATTTGCAGCAAGTAAAAAACAATTTAAAGGAAAAACATGAAGCACACTCAATGTTCTTTTACTATCATAATGTTGCTCGCTAGTCGCAAAGGCAAGATCGGGTCAATAAGGAATTCTTCAATCAGTTTAAACGGAAAACTAGAGCTCTTTCTATTACTTCTTTGAAGCGACTTGATAGATCCTATACATTAGATGTCTCTAAGATGAGAAGTATAGTCTTGGATTATTATCATAAGTTATTGTATACTGAGTCTTTTACGACAGACAATTTTTACAAGAAACAAGTTGTTCTTGCAACTATTCAACAGAAGGTTACAAATGTAATGGCCTCTCAATTATTATAACCATTTACATCTCAGGAGGTTTTTGTTGCAGCTAAATCCTTAGGTAAGGATGTTTGTCCGGGAAAATATGGAATAGGAATTGGCTTCTATTTGCATTATTAGGGTTTTCTTGGGCCTCTCCTTACTAGAGCAGTTAATTTAATATTCTCAAGTGGTAATATGCCTGCAGAATGGACAAAAGGAATCATATATATGATTCCTAAGTCGGATGCTCAGTGTGATGAAGTCTCTAAGTGGCAACCAATAACATTGCTTAATGTTGTGTATAAGATTGTGGCAAAAACTATTGTTGTTAGACTACAAGTTGTATTGTTGTCTATTATTCATGACACACAATCTGGTTTTCTGCAAGATAGAAGTATTTTTTATAATATCTTTTTGTTCTAGGAAATGGTTGCATTAGATCAGCAACATAAACAGCGACTTGTAGTATTATTGCTTGACATTGAATTTAAGGCATATGATAAAGTGGATTGGGACTTCCTTGAGGTAGTGCTGCCAAGATTAGGTTTTCCTGTCGCATGGATAAAAGGTGTTTCAGCCCTCTACAGGCATGCTTCTAGTTCAGTTTTGTTTGCTGGAGAATACGCGACATTATTTCCTATCTCCAAGTCTGTTAGGCAAGGATGCCCTCTTGCTCCATTTCTTTTTATCTTGTTTGGGGAAGCTTTGTCCTCCTACCTAAGATCGTCAATTGTTGATATCAAAGGCATAGTATTACCTATTACACACTCCACTGTAGTGGATGTTGAGTTTGCAAATAATACAGTCCTTTATGTTGACAAGGAGATTGGTAATCTCGGTTAGGTACAAAATGCTTTGCAGGTTTTTTCAGATGCTATAGGTGCATCATTTAACTGGAATAAGTCAGATAGCCTTTGGGTGGGTGCAAAAACTCACCCTGTGTGGTATCCAAGTCCTGCTTTCTGATGGCTTCATCATGGTGAGCTAGTTCAATATTTGGGATGTATGGTTGGAATAGATTTAAGGCTAGAAGCGATGTTATCTCTGTTACTATTATCAATCAAACATTGTAAATTATTGTATTGGGATGCCCAACAATTGTCTTTTGCAGGTTGGGTTGTAGTAGCAAACACAATACTATTGGCATCAATGCCCCATCAATGTGGTTTATAGCATCTGTGTGGCTATTTTCTAGCTCGGCAATAACAAAAATGCAAAGCTTGATCCGTAATTTCCTTTGGAGGGGGAAACATGGCTCTCCTACAATAGCCAAAGTTGCTTGGAATGTGTTGATTCAGCCTAAAATCAATGGAGGGTTGGGTTTGCTAGATCCTATGAGGCATTCAAGAGCTCTCTTGACTAAGTTTGTGATCAAAGGATTGTTTCCAGGATCAAAAGCTTGGAAATTAATGTTTTTAAATCAGTTAATGCAGTTAACTCCTAAGACATGAGGAGCGTGGTCACCCTCTCTAAAGTGGTTGTTCTTGAATGATATGAAAATGCCAAGGCAGAATCTTGCATCCAATAGATTTTTGCTAGGAATCATAAGAGCATGGGATGCGATTAAATCATTTTTGCTTAAGGACAGCATTACTTAATTGGCCTATGCTTGCCAATTCTCTATTTCGGGATAATGTAGGAAAAGTATTGGGCCTGCAAACTTACCTTACTTGGGGTAAATTGGATAATGGGCCAGCTGCATCTATAAAAACTTGGACTCAATTTCAGCAAATGTCACAAGAATATCGTCTTGCACATCTACAATCAATTCATGGTGCCAAGATAACGACGGTTACCTTATCAACAACATATTCTTCGTTTTTACAACCTTCCAACCCAGGTCAAAACATCTATGGTTTGGATGCTTCACAAATGATACATTGATGGTTGTTAAGGGTGTTTCACGTAATGGGTGTGTTTCTTATTTTGGGGTCCTAGACAACAATATATTGCAATCCCTTTGATTGCAGTTATCTACAGGACTTGCGAAGTGCACCAGTCAGAATGGTTGCTAAAACTGGAAAGAAATGGATCTTTGATCCTTATCCTTCAATTGCTCATATGTGTGATATCCTGTGGTTATACGCAAAAGATCCTGTTGTAAGATTAACATGGGATCCGGGGGGTTGGCTTTGGTCACACTCCTTGGGGGAAAAGATCGTAAAGGTCCCCTTCTTTCAGTACTCGGTAAAACTTGGAAGATCATTACTGCTCTCTTAGAATGTAACGATACCAGCAGCTCAGAAACATTGTACCAACTGGAGTCTCTCAACTTTGCATTTGAGAAACTACTGGAAATGGATCTGGTCATTCAAGTGGCCAACTAAATTTATTTTCTTTCGATGGCTATTAGTGCATATGGCACTACCAATTGGTCATTCATTGAAAGGGAATGTAGCACCCAATTTGCGGCAATGTGGCTTTTGCCATGAACCTTAGGAGACTACCAAGCATGTCCTATGGTCTTGTCCCTTTGCTCAACAAGTATGGAAGAAAGTCATGTCTTTATTCCTAACAATCAATGTAGGTTGCCTATTATGATGGGGATCAGCAATGTGGGGAGTATTACATTCCAGATGTTGTATGGGGCAAAAAATGTTCATGAGGCAATGTCAATACATAATAGAATATTGATATTAGTTAGTTCCTTCCAGCAACTCGATAGCAAGTAGGATCTGTCTAGATTTGGAAAACAATGACCACATTAACGCTATGGGCATTATGGAAATATCGATGTAACCGACTTTATGATGCGGTAGACATTCATCTCTCATTGAGATATTGGAGAACTTGTTGGCAGTAGTTCGTGGCCAGTATGATAATATGCAGGGTTCCCCAATACTGTGAACAAGAAAAGGAAAAAGCTTCTTCATTTATGGAAAAAGTTGCCCATGTTTATAATGTCAACTCAAGAGCCTCAATGGCAATATCGACTTCCATGGACTCTTTCTTGAATATCAACAAATGTAAACATCTTCTACAAAGTTTGATATTTGGTCCTAGGATTATTTTACATCATTTTATAAGAAAAGTTGTAACTGTTTGATATAATCAATGATCAGCCCCAAGTTGTAAATCTATCCCCATATGTGCTCTTAGAGTGCACATTTTGTGATAACGCCCCAAATGAGGAGCGGCTAGTGTGCAACTCGACCATATGGGTCGATAAGGTGTTAACCTAGGAAACCGTAGATGCATAGAACACAATGGATTTAGGAAAGAGAGAAATAGGTAATAGAATTGGCTAATCAAGTCAACTAGAATATTTAAAATGTACTTAGTCTTGAAGTATGTGCCATTGACTTCAAGATAAATACTATCTAGCACTAGCCTGTATCTAGGGAGTTGGGTCATATTAAATGACAAGTTAGTTGACAAAAAAGGAATATCTCCACTACTATCAACTAACATGCACATTTAATGTTACACTCAGACCAAACAGAGAATATAATCCACTCTCTTACACAGTGGTGTATTGATCATCAATCCCCACTAATTTTGTACTGAGTTGGTCCAGATCCTATCTAAGCTCCAAGGTGTGAGTGCATTGGTGAACTACCATTGTGAGCTACTCTCATATGTAATAGAAGTTTTGTTTTCATATATCCATCTCTGTGGTTGTAACTCTATATACCTATCTAATCGATTCTCAATATTTCTAACAATAACCTCTTGGGCAACTAGGTTCAAGTTGTAGACTTTGGGCATTTTTTCTTAATACTATTGAAGAAAATCCTTTAAAAGAAAAAAAAAAACTATATACTCAAGAAAAAAGTTGCAAATTGTGTCCCATGTGATTCAGGAATGGACAAGGAATACAATCAAACTTTTGGCTCAATTTGAGCATTAAGCAAAAAACTACACACAATTAAATTATCCTAATTTGGGGGAAGCATTTTTTAGTTATGTACATTTGAGTGATTTTTTGGAGGATTTCGCAAGGATCATGATATTTCCAAGTCTCGTGGAAAAAATTATGAAGGAACGAAGTTTCATTAAGTTCAATGAGTTTCGAGATATCCAATGCTCAACCAATTGAGTGACATTCACATTTGTGGGCAATTACCGGATTAGGTAACGGGGCAACATCATGGAGATTTCCTAGAAAACTGTTTTGTGAAAACCTCAATGCGAACGAAGAAGGGAGGATGAGATTCTAAGAAGAACTAGGAAACTCCATAAATTCTATACACAAAACACGTGTACATATACACATCTACGTATCTGAGTGTAATATATGTTTTGCAAATGAGGTCACATTACTCATTGAAAGAATTCTCCCATCCACTAAGAATGTGTTCTCGAATATATTTGCACTAGTCAAGAAGGGAAGGTTTAATCATGGCATAAAAAAAATCATCTTCAACGAATGCCTTTGACAAAGCCATCTTCCATAGTTCGAGTCTTGGGTGGTCCTACTCAATTTCACAAGCGCGCGTGTAATATTGTGACAATGTGTCATTTTGATTTCATAAACCAATGGTGTATGACTTTTGATGCCCTCAATCTAGTGATATGGGGGATGTGGCATTGTAACTACCAATGTTATGAATGTGAATGGAGTATAAAAGTTTGTTTGCACTCCATAATTGTATCTACTACTCTAAATTACAATACTTGATATATGTACACTTCTAAAACTATTAGAACAAATAGAAGTTATCCCTCTATTACAACGTGTTGCATATCGTGTTACTTCAAATGATGGATATAAATGCACAAAAACTTATAGGATTGGATCGTTACAACAAAATTTGTTTTTAAGGCCCAAGGTTCCTTTTTATTTATTTCAAAAATGTTTGATCTTAACTCTTGAGGATAATGTCTTGCGTGGCGATAGATTCAACTCGCTCTAAGGCTAGAAAAATGTCAACATGCAACATATCATAAGTTTGAACATGTGTGTTAATTAATAGTATATGCAATCAACATCGATGTCATGCATGTACACCTATCTTGGTAAGCTACATGTAATTGGTTACACATTGTTAATTATGAAGTTTGTGAAAGATGGAACCCAATTTCCCTTACAGATTATTTTTTATCATTATTAACTAGATGTAATTGGCAAAGTTTCTGTCAGCTTCATTAGTAATTTATTGAAGTTCTCCATTCCATGTACACCTACGAAAGGAATGTAATTATCATAGGATATCTATTACGGCCTCGCACTATAAATACACCCTATTACATGATGGAGAGGTAATTGATAACACATTTATTTCTCATTCTCTAATTTTCAACCCTTGAGTTCTACTTAGTAACACATGAATGTTAAATTAAGTTTGTTTGCTTCAACTAATTGTAGGCATTTTAAATTTCATCTTCAATACTTGGAATAAGAATGATTCCAACAAAATGTGTGACATGTACACTCAACATCTTGATGGTGCAATTGTTGTTCTCCCTTGTATAGCGTTATAGCCTATAGGGTAGAAGATGGGCATATTAAGTGTCTTGGATGATAAGAATAAGTTGAGAGGTTGTTCCAATTCCTCAAATTACACATCAAGGAATGATTGCAAATAAATATGCCAATCAATCATGTGGACACAATTTGGCAATGCATGAGCAACTTGAATCATAGCTATTTAGGATATTTGGTGCAAATAGATAATGCGTTTACATATGTTTATCATGTGGTAATAGTAACACGATCATCGATGTATGAACTTTGGTACGTTTGTTTCCAACAAAAGGATGGTGTAAGTCATAGACTTTCATATGCACTCCTTGATTTGCATTGAAACATATGAACTAAGAGAAATGAAATGAAACAATGAATTAAAATCTTTGAAAGACCAAAATGGACCTATGTAAGAGAGAGGGGTCATAATTCAAATACTTACACATAATATTCTTGATGATAAGCTATTACATTGGATTTTTAGAGGCACAAAGGATGTGTTCAAGAGGTTATGTATATTGCTTTGCAAATCTTTACAAAGATGTTTTATAAGTATGCTTCTGCATCACCCAATGGGAAATTTTCATAACGCCTTTCTTTCGGTGTTATCGGAAATCACCATCAAATACTATTAGTTTTTTTAAATAACAATCATACCTCTTACAAGCATGCAACCTAGTTTGCTTATAGTGCAATTGTTGACCAATTTGACATAGATAAGACATGTAATTTCCTGTCTCTGAACAAACAGACTTATACTAGCATGCTTTGTGAAGCTCAAGGAAGCATTTACTTCATGTGTGAAAATATTTCTTAGGACTACTCTAGAACAAAGAAAACAAAATGGAGTCTTCAAATAAATCACAAAATAAGACTTTGTGGGTTTACTTTAAAAAGAAGGTTATAATATAGGAATAACAATCCTCGTACTTTATCACAATGTCCAAATCATAGTTTGAAAGCTTATTGAGGCATTCTGTGTAAATGACCTTACCTCCATTACATAAGGATGTGATTGGAACACGATCAAGAGTACTAGATCAACCATGAAAGACACTTGTGAGTGGATATATATCAAACTATCATGCATATCTCATTTACAAATAGTGAAGGTTTGTTCGGAACATAACAAAAAAAAAATCACTTTTAATGGATGCCATCTAGCACATACATCCATAAAAGGTGATAAGTTGTCTAGCATAAAGATATTAAACTTCAATGTGAGATCCCTTCTTGTACAATGTGCTACACAAGATAACAAAGATCCACCATTATATTATATAATGAAGGAGAACTTAAAGAGATACAACCATATTTTCTTCTTCTCTTTGTAGTTTAATTGTCTCTTCATCCAAAGATAGAGTGCGTCATAGGTTTCATCTTGCCCCATTATTTTATCCTTCTATCGATAAGGATACTTGAAAGATAAGGATAACCAAATACATATTAATGCAAGTACATATAAGACATTTGTAATCGAAACTACTCACATAATACATTTTGAATGAAGAGAAGATTCCATACATCAGTTAATGTAAACAAGTTGTTTGCTTTCCCATCGACAATACCTTTTTTCGTGTAGAAGTAACATACATCCAAATATTGCTCTTTTTCACCAAATATTAATCCCTCGCAAAGGAAGTGGAACAAACTCATGTAATTCGATCTTCTCTCAAAGGTAGGCAGGAGGAGCAAAACAAACTTGTGAAACATACAAATGACTAATCGATAACGTCAAGAATTCTCCTACCAATAACATTTGCTTGGAGTGAGAATGAGGAGATAAAGGATATTGGACATGAGAAACACTTTTAATTTTTATGATTGGAGAGTCTCAAATTTCATATTGTTAAAAAATTGTAGCTTTTGCCTCATCCAGCAAATCGAATATTGCAAAGAAGAAAACAAGTCATAAATTATCTCACGAGTCACAACATATCACCTAACTCGGAGCTTATTGCATACACCGACAAACCCCTTTTTGGGGGGGTTTCAATTGTTGAATAAATTTCGTGTGGAATTTTAGGGATTGAATAATGCCATTATGCGACCAAGCTATGCTGATGTTGTGAAGGTAAACTATTTCTTGATAGTGTTATTTTTTCCTAGGATATAAACCATGAAGACACGTCAATGATAGAAGTGATCCTAGTCTCACACTACAAGTTTAAACTCTCTATATATGGAATTCTAAGATATGTTGGTTGATTGTTGTTTTTTGTGAAGCCAAGTAAATGCAGATAATAGAAGAGGCACGTGCACCAACTACTCATGAAAAATAGCCAAAGGCTATTGCGATAACATATTTTGAAGGTAGGTATCTCGTAGGCTATATATCGTAAAGTTAAGGATGAGACATGTCACGCATAGGTTGGAATGTTGAAGATAGTGAAATGTTTCAAGAAGAAACTTGGAATGGGAAACTTTATGCGGATAAGATATGTGCACTTTCTGACTTTGACTTTGTTCTCTCCGTGACTCGCATATGTAGAAGTCTTGTATGCGCAAGCAAAGTAGCGAAAGATATTGGCCCTCATCTTGCCATGTGCCAGAGTTCCTATTGTTATTCGTTATTATTTGCAAGGCATGTTTTAAGCAGTTTGAGTGCATGCTTCAATATGGTGGGTGAATTAGCTCTTGAAGACCACACAAGTTATGAAAACATTCAAAATCTCTCTAGAACTCATGATTGCTATAGATGAAAGCCATCCCTTTGTTAGGACAAGATAAAGCAAAACTAAAAAGGTAGATAAGAATAAAAGGAGATAATAATAATGACGCACTTTGAAATATGAGAGAGGGATATACGCGTCGAAGAGGGGGGGGTGAGAGAAAAAAAAAAGGTAGCGATTGACTGAGGTTCCACCATAGCCCAAAAGTCGGCGAAAGAGTAATCTAACCAATTTCCATGAAGAGACTCACGATTTCTAAGGAATACTTAACCTCCCGTCACGCAAAACCAAGACCTTTTACCACATGAGCACCACATTGGAAGTTTTTAACTACGTGTCGGAAGGGTAATCATCCCCGAGTGTTTTACTTAATACCAACGGGAGTCGCAAATTGTGGCTCAGCTTCTTTCACTCGCAGATTGACACGTCAACACTTGGGGACTTTCGAAATGTCTCGGAATCATGACATGTCCATCTAGTAGAATTGAGAGCAGAGTCAGAGAGATGATCTGGCCATCATCTGCTCCGGTCTATGGATCCATGAAGAGACAATGTGTATGGGGGGGTCCCTAGAGAGAAAGTCTTGATACAGTTAATGGAGCCTAATGGTCAAATTTGTAGTTCTCCGAAATTACAAAAATACCCCTGCCCAAATTGCTTACCCTCCATTTCCTTATAAATCACAAACGCAGACTCTGTCTTTCTCTGGTTTCTTCTCCTCCTCCTCCTCCTTCTTCTCCTCCTCTCTAAATATAGAGTCTTCTTTTGCCTCAGATTTTATGCTGCGTCATTCATGATCAAAAACATCAATCCTTTCCTCAGAAAACAGAAAAAAGAAAAGCAAAAGATTATAGGCTGAGTTTATCTACAGATTGTCAAAGATTTGCAGAGTGCAGATTGTTATATATACCACAGATTGTTTTAACATATTTCCTCAGAGCAGATTGCAGCCACTATAAGAACATATTCTACTACTTCTTTGAGGGTTAAGTAAAAAAAAAAGAAACCTAACTCGTATAGAGTTCAGTTAGGATTAAGAAATTAAACCCGAATTCATATTGGGTTTAACCAGGGTTATAACAGGAAACCCTAATTGAAGTAATAGAAAAAGGTATAACCTAATTTTAATAGGGCTGAAATCAAAATTATCGTCATGGTTTCGGCCTCATATTCAAATTTGTTGGATTTGGGTGCAAATTACCCTAAAGATCTAAGCAGAAACTTGCCCAAATTGATTGGGTTTTCTGGTAATGGTGAAGAAGAGAATAAAAGCATCAATGCTAATATTACAAGCCATGGAATTCCTTCATCTCCAAGCATATCATCAAAGAAGAAAACCATCATTGCCGCTGATATGCTTCCTTTATGTGTTGAAAGGAATGATTCAGATGGATCATGGAAGTTCTCTCTTGATGAAAATTCTCTTCTATTGCATATAAGAGATGGCCTCCCTAAGTCGACACAAGTTCTTTATGTGGGTTTTCTTGATGTTGACATTGAAATTGGCCAACAAGATGTGATATCTTCAACTCTCCTTGAAAAATTTGGCTGTTTTCCTGTCTTTGTTGAGCAAGATGTGAGAAATAGGTATTTTGATGGTTTTTGCAAACATCATCTTTGGCCTCTTTTCCACTATATGTTGCCGATGATATCTGAATATGGATCTCGATTTGATCGATCATTATGGCAAGCCTATGTCTCGGTCAATAATAAATTCTCTGATCGGATCATGGAAGTGATAAATTCTGAGGATGACTTTGTATGGGTTCATGATTATCACCTTATGGCTTTGCCCACTTTCCTTAGAAGAAGGTATTTTAAGGTGAAATTGGGTTTCTTTCTTCACACACCATTCCCCTCGTCAGAGATATATCGAACTCTCTTGGTGAGAGAAGAGATATTGAGAGGGCTTTTGAACGCCGATTTGATCGGTTTCCATACCTTCGATTATGCTCGCCACTTCCTTTCCTGCTGTAGTAGGATGCTTGGGCTTCATTTCAAGACAAACCGGGGATATATTTCCATAGAGTATTTTGGCCGAACAGTTGGTATAAAGATATCACCGATAGGCATTCACATGGACAGATTGATGGGTGTCTTAGACAGGGTGGACACTAAGGTCAAGATGAAGGCACTCAAGGAAGAGTTTAAAGATAAGAGGGTGATTCTTGGAATGGACGAGCTTGATATATTCCAAGGCATAGGATTGAAGCTTGTTGCAATAGAACAACTTCTCAAGGATCATCCTCAATGGAGAGGAAAGCTTGTGTTGGTGCAAATCGTCACTGCCAATCATGCAAGTAGGCATAACAGTTTGGAAGTGCAAGAGGAGGTTCAGGCGGCTGTACAAAGGATCAATGAAGCATTTGGGACCAATGATTACAAACCCGTAATATTGATCCAACAGCCCCTGGCGCTCCATGAACGCATTGCATATTACACTGTGGCCGAGTGTTGCATTGTGACAGCCATAAGGGATGGTTTGAACCTTATACCATATGAGTACACTGTCTGTACAGGTTCCTCTAACTCTAGACCTCCCCAAAGCATGCTTGTTATATCCGAATTCATTGGGTGCTCACCATCTCTTAGTGGAGCTATTAGAGTAAACCCTTGGAATATTGATAATGTAGTGGAGGCCACACTATCAGCCCTCAGTATGCCAGAGCCTGAAAAGGAAATGAGGCATGAGAAGCATTATAGGTATGCAAGCACCCATGATGTCGCGTTTTGGGTCCGAAGTTTCATGGCCGACCTTGAAAGAATATGTAAAGATCATTCCCAACATCGTTGTTGGGGCATTGGCTTTGGCCTTGGGTTCAGGATCGTTGCATTAGATCCTAGTTTTAGAAAGTTGTCGAGTGAATATATCACATCAGCTTACAAGAGAACTACTAATCGAGTATTTTTGCTTGATTATGATGGTACAATGGTTCCTTCGAATGCCATTGATAAAAAGCCGGGGCCTCGTATCATATCCTTGCTCAACAAGTTGTGTGATGATCCTAATAATTTGGTCTTTATTGTGAGCGGAAGGAGTAGAGATGTCTTACAACACTGGTTCTCTCCATGCCAAAAGCTGGGGTTGTCTGCTGAGCATGGATACTTAAATAGGTAAACCTATTAATCTTTCAAGTGGCATGGTATGGTTATAATTAGTAAGCTTTTCAAGTTGTATATGCATTTGGCATGTCATAGGTAATGTATGTCCAGGGGGGTTAACAAAACGGCATGTCATAGCTATGAAGTTTTCAAGTTTTCTATGCATTTGGGGGTTTAAAAGAAACAAGTGGCATTTTTAGCATAATACTATATCTTTTTTGTTGTTTGTTTGCTTGTTTTTTCTGAAGACTGCCTTTTGATATTCATAGGTGGAACCAAGAGCAAGAGTGGGAGACTTCTATTCACATCTCGGATTTCAGTTGGAAGGAGGTTGTCGAACCCATAATGAACCGCTATATGGAAAGCACAGACGGCTCTTATATAGAATCAAAAGAGAGTGCTTTGGTGTGGCATTATCAAGATGCCGATCCAGACTTTGGATCATGGCAAGCAAAGGAGCTCTCTGACCATTTGGAAAGCATGCTTGCCAACAATCCAGTTGCGGTTAAGAGTGGTCATCTTATTGTGGAAGTCAAGCCTCAGGTATACAACATGATGGTCATACTTTCCATTTCTCATACCCCTTTTACATATGTGATATTTTTATTCAAATCATGAATCATAGAAAGTCAAATTTATAAAGCTGTTTTCTAGGAACAAATTGTGAGTGTACATGATGAACTGTTGAACTAGATTCATCTTATGCAAAAAAATAAAAACTTTTAAAGAGAAAATTGTTTGTGAATATGATAAATTCTCGAAAGTTGATTTGGTTGACTTCCACCGTTTTTAAGGACGAAATGTTTGCAGAAAGTCTATACATTTTTACTTAAGCCTTTTTTTGGAGACTCTTTTTGGGAGGAAATCCTGACTGCTCGAAACTCGAACCCACAATCTTAATGTTGTGTATCACAAGCTAATGGCACTACACTATCATGGTGATATATTGGAATTGAATTGAAATTTGCTACACAGTATGGCTCCTGAACCCATACACAATATTTTGCTACATCGAATCGGTGGGGATGTCTAAAGTCTCTTATATTTATTCCTAAAATCAACTGTTTTGACGTTGTACTTCAGAATTGTTGATTGATTTATAATACTTTGATGCATCTTGCATGATGGCTTATTGAAGGGTTGTATGAAATCTATATTGCACAGGGAGTCAGCAAGGGTACAATTGCGAAGGAATTAATATTGTCCATGGTGGAAAGGGGACAACCCCCTGAGTTTGTCCTATGTATAGGGGATGATAGATCAGATGAACATATGTTTGAGAGCATTGCAAATGCAATGGAAGGTTTTCCGCAAACACCGTTGGCCGAGGTCTTTGCATGTACAGTTGGGCAAAAACCTAGTAAAGCTAAATACTATGTGGATGGCACCTCAGAAGTGATTCAAATATTGGATGGTCTAACACAACCTTTCGAAGTGCTTGATACGAATGAAGGCGAACATCGGAGTTTGTCTTCATTGACCGAAAAGTTCCGATGAAGTTAAATCTGGTTTAACAATCTCTGTGGAGCCTTCAGCAAATTTGACAAGGGTGCTGGTTAGTCCTCTCTTTCCCTCACTTTCAATTCTCAACTTTGAGTTTGTAAGCTTGTCTTTCTATGTTTCCATATTTGTGTATTGATTTTTTCTTGTTTTGTTAGCCTTTTTGCAGGATACTCGGAATACACATACATTCCTGTTCTGCAAATAGTAAAGGTGCACCGAGGAACAATGTTCCCTCCCAATTCATTTATTCTTTCTAATAATTGCGGCTTTTTAACATACGATATCAGTTTGTGAAGCTTGACACAGGATACTTGTACATAGTTTGCTCATGGTTATCCTTGGTATGGGATGCGAGGATTATTGCGCTTGGTTTTTTTTTTAAATCACACATCTTGTTGTAGAAAGGGTTGATCAGCCTAATGCTTAAAATGGGTCGAAATCAAATAACGAAAATCTCCCCTAATGTAAAATATTGACATTACATACATTAAATACCTTACAACTTGGATTACTTCTTAAGGCTTAGGTTCTCAACCAACTTTTCGAGATCACCCCTACTCTCAAATATGATCAAGTCTCCACATATGTCGAAGGGAGACGAAAATGGGTTGTCTTTTTTCTTTATTAGTTTGAAATATGATTTGTACACGATAAATTCATCCTATAAACCTTGGCAATGGACAGTCATACATGTAACATAGTATAAGGTCACACATCTTGTTATAGTTTGTATTGTGTTAATATCCTAAATATGTACTCAATATGTGATTTAATCAAATCAAGCAAGTTTACCATCATGAGAGGATTGAATCCATACATGGGTTGAAGATGAGGGTTGCTAAATCCTAGGAATTGTGGATGAAGAATGTTTGTGTCTTATCCTTAAAAGATGCCCCGTGCTCCACATTTGAAGGAAGATTGAAGAATGCCACTGATGATTTATTAGATTGACTAGGTTTCCACGTCATAACAACTTTCTATAAAGGCATGTTGAAAAGGAAAATTGAAGAATTGACACTTTTGTTAGTGATTTCTTGGGTGGGACTAGGTTTTGATATCTTAGTACCCATTTTATGAAGAAAGAAAGAAAGATATATCAACATATTTGAAGACCAAATAACATAAGTTGAATATGCGCATTTGATTGCACATCCCTATATATGCTCATTGATTTGAAATGCAAAATATCCACGCTCTAGGTTACCTTTCCATTCCAATAATCTTTCTTCAATTGTAATTCTTGTTACATATGTGAGTATAATAACTTTTTGAATCTGTATGCCTTGTCATACATTTCAGTTTGGTTGATGACAAGCTTCCCCAAGGATGCCAAAGAATATGTCAAGTGCATCAACTAAGAAATATAAAGTCAACCCTCACATTAAATGTTTGACAAACTTTTGGTTTTCCCATTGAGCTTCTAGGCATATTTGAACACCAAAACATATTACTACTACCCTTGGAAATTTTGTGGTTGGGGGTATGCTTTAGTCCATTGGGGCTCTTTGGGACTCTCTTAAAAGAAAATTACTTGTAGGAAATTATGGAAGTTATGGGGTGCTCATTAATTATTTGTAATTGAGAAGCACAAGACTATCTAAATAATGATCACCTACAACAGAAAATTTTACATAACATAAATTGAATCAAAGAAAAGAACATGAAATTGAATCTACACCTTGTTACTAGGAGATTGCTTTGGCCTCCTAATAAGAAATTCCAACAAGGCGTCATGATAATGTGTTTTTAGATTCTACTTTTTTTCATAGCATAGGATTTCTACTTTGAAGGCAAAGGAGCCACCCAAATTTCATAATGGACATAGTTTAACCTCACATTTACACATTTACACAATACAAAATTTACATGGTACACAACCATACTAGTTCTAAGTTACTCCCTTTAGGCATGAAGAGTTATTATTGCTATTGTATAGAACCCATATCGCACATTTATATCTTAATAACTATCACTTTTCTTCTCTACTAATGTATTTGGTCATTTGATGTACTAGTCAACCATACATACTTTGACATGAAATACCAATCTTATTGAACTCCAATGTCTACACTCTAGTCTCTACACTTAACGGTGAAGTAGTTGCAATTGTCTTAATTTATGAAAATAACATGATATTTCTTGGCGTTGGCCACATGTGTAGAGTACATTTTTAATCCTTGATCGAGTTTATAAAGGTTAAGTCATCACAAGTTTCAAGGTAATGTATCACATTAAAGTTTGAAAAGCATAACATATTTTTGAATGATAAAAGACTTGTGTTTGTTAATACACTATTGCCATTCTAAGAGGTAATATATTGCTTTTGAAGGTCTAGTTCCAATAAACTCATATTTTAATCAATATTAATCTTCTATTTTATTGAATTTTATGTTTATATTTCTTGTCAATGCCTATTCCTAATTACTAACTAGTTCCATTTTTACTTTTTTTATTAGTTTCTAAAGGATTATTCGTCATAATATAATAGGGACAACGCACCATATTGTATTTTATGTGTAATTGTCGTGTTTATATTTAAAACAAAACATGGCATTTTTAGCAAGCATATTCGAGTTTCACTATTAAAAATATGTGGACGCTTTTTATAATGTTTGCTTATAAAGAAAGAAATATGCCCATACTTGTTCAATATTTCTACATATCAATGGATTTACATTGTGCTATGCACGTAATCTCTCATTGATCGTATCTTATTAATGACCGACACCCATTATATATTTTCTAATCGAGTAGTAGCAATATTTATGATGGAGAAAGCTTATTCAACCCATGATCTTATCTCAAGTGTCACTTTCTCACAATTAAATATGATTATCAAACCACTTCGTGACATTTAGTAAGATCTTATTCTTTGTGAATGAGTTGTCAAATTAATAACACCTAAGCATGGGCACTTGGTCCATAAAAGCATAAAAATCCCAAATATTAAAGGCAAAAGTACATTTATGATGGTAAAAGCATATCAATGTCTGAATCATTTTTTTCTTATATCCTTGACCATCAACAATGCATTCACATAAGCTATTCACATCAAATATGAACTAGCACTAAGAAGCATGTAAAGTATAGTGGAGGATAAATTTGGGACTACCACAAGGAAAATACAATAGTTTTGTTGTACAATACTGGTCTTAATTTCCCTCCTGAATCCCATTATATATGTGTATTGCACAATGCTTATTTTAATATCACTTTAGGTTCCCATTTTGTCATTGGTACTACATAAAAAATCGTGTTCATACCATTCTTCCCTCTATTTGAATGCTCATAGCTGGCAAACAGTTGATTGGATCCAAATTGCTAGGTAGGATCACACTGACCAATGAAGGAGAAAACCAATGATGAGGAATAAAAGGCAATACCATAATATTAAGATATTATTGCTCGAAATAGGGAGGGGTTCTTGCACTTGCAGGATGCAAGGAGGTAAGGAACTTGTTGAAACAACTTGAATCTTTGTTCGCATTGCCTCAGGCTCTTATAAAACTTGTCGGCAAAAGAGTGCAGGATTTACTTATAAGCAATTCCCACAAGCATTACCAATTTCAGGCTATCGTCAAATTTACATCTTCATTAGCGCTCATATTTGTATCATCAATATCACATACGCTTACTCTACCGCAAGTTCTGTCAGGGATAGTGCACAAATTACAATGTCTTTACTTTTCCACGTAGGGATTGTGTGGACAAACCGTGGAGCACACAGTAAAGAACATGCCAATTTCACATATTTCCATTCATGTATACTGATGCACTCGTAACAAAAGGTACTGAGAATTTGGAAAATATGGAAAGATCAAAGGGATTTCTTATTTTTTTTATAACTAATCCACCTCATCCAAGAGAACAATGGGAAGAATAATGATACCAAATTCAAATTGATATACAACATACATGGTACAAAAATTGTGACTGTAGCATAATGAAGCAAAATTAGCATCATATACCACAAGTGTGAGACATTGAAATGCAGCATGAATGTCATGAGCTCTTACACCGAATCATGTATAGCATTTCAATAGTTTCCCTTGAGGATAGTATTTGTTCGGCAAATACTAGGGCCATATTCATCATACTCTGCTTTTGTATGGCAAGCCTATAAAAGTTTGACAAATCATGGATCAAAAGTTTATACTAAATAACGGCTTAGAAGATTACTTCCATATATCCAAAACTGACATTCCAGCAGGAATGCTCATTATTCGATTCAAGAAGAAAATACTCACAGTGTAGAATTCTGGCGTAGATGCAAGGACAGAACCTCCAAACCAAACAGCAAATCTCTGGATAGGGTGACTAACAACATTCACATCAACTCCCTGTATCTGGAAAATAAGCAGAATTTAACACAATTTGTCATCATATATACATGTCAATATATACCCAGCACCATAGATCGAACTTTTGTTTATACTTGAGTTTCAAGATCATGCTTCGCCCAGGAAGCTTGCACACGGACATCCACTATTCTCTTCAAATCTCGTTGCAATCTCCGCTGAAAATCTTTGAACATTGTCGAGCCTCCAGAGAGGACAATATTCTGCAGAGAATAATGTTTACTACATCTACAAACCAGTTTAATCTAGTTGCAAGGTGAATATCAAGTGAGATTTAAGACCTTGTACAAAGCTCGCCTTGTATCGATTGGAGTTGACTGAATACATTGATCCACAACCTCAGGCAAAGATGTGCTAAAATCACTAGTGTAAATCTCAGGCGAAAAAAAAACCTGCCCACATGATAAAATATAGTCATAATCAACAAGATCTACAGAAGGCTAAACTAACCGACGAGGTCAAAAGTTACAATCATCATCTGATACATGATACATGAATCAGTAAAAACTAAAGGAAGAAAAAGAAAGAAATAAGAACAAAGAAACTAGAAAATTTTCAGCAGTTGTAAGGATGGGTAGTAATTCTACAAACAGAGATACACTACATAAGAATCTCTGACATCTATCAGGATAAATACAATTTCTCACCATCACTTCGGGAAATATAAATTGATAAAATTTGGAAAATGTGGCAGAAATTATGGTTTTTCCTAGAAAAATATCTCTGGAACAGTTAAAACTCTTGTATAGTCTCTTTGCTTGGGATTAATTATTCGGAGCATTTAAGAATCCTTTATAATGATAATTGCAACACCATTTCCATTTAAGAAGCTTTCACATGGTTTTAAACACTAATAGCATTTGAGGAAACCCTCTTGATGACAACTGTAACACCATTTACATCAGCACATCTTTGTGCTCATCATTAGCGTATGACACTGATAAAGCATGCAGAACTTGGCTAAAATATTGAATTAAGAAGACAAACTTTTCAATTTCAGATCTCAGTTTACTCTTGCATTTATGGTTCTACGCCCACCTCTCTTCAAGTTCTAATAGCCCACCCTATGATATTATAATATGGCAAAATGGAACTTTGCAGATTGTCACTTACATGTATAACAGTAGTTAATCAGCAAATTGCATCAAAATGAACAACTGGAATTTCATTGCATGCAAATCTTTGGCACATGCCTATATGAAGTAAACAGCCACAATTGAAATAACATACATATACGTTAACTTTCCATACCTCAGGAGCTAAAAACCGTTCGTATCCAACTTCACATGCAAATGAAGAACCTGTTTTGGGGCCAAAACCTGACCACTGCTTAATATATTTAGCTGGCTCTCTATCATGCTTGCCGAATTCCTAAAAATAATAGATATCATACATAATTTACACATGCCAAAATATGCTCTTATGTTTATTAACAGCAATAAAGTCACTACATGTGGAAGGACTGAAATGCTACCTTAACAATGTCAGCACAAGTATAACAATAAGCTTCCTTAATTCTCCTAGCAATATCAAAAGAATCTTCCGCTGGTACAGGCTCTCCACGTTCCTATAAATCAAGTGCTAAAAGTTTAGTTTTTAGGGGGCATGTGAATAAATAATAAAGGAAGAGTTGTCACACTACAACAAAAAAATTTAAGACCTGTTATATATCACAGAAACTAGTCAGCTTTAGAAAGGATATGGCACATTACAAGGATTAAAAATATATAAATGACAGATTAAGACAAATGGTGTCAGGCAGAATGAGACTGCATGAATAATGAGCCATGCTGAAATAACTGATGTTGGCATGCATCCATCTAAGAGAGATGGCACCGAAAAACATTTTAATAGCAAAAACAAACGCACTATCATAAATACATGCACATATACATGCCTGACATGAGACTACACACCATTAGCCAGATCACTCTATCCCCCATGACCTAGATATTAGTTCTGATAGGCAGAATGAGTTGCTGGAAAGGAAAAATAAAGTTCCAATGGCATCCATGAGACCCCTATGAGACCCCTATGAGACCACTCTTGGGATTAAAGGCCCATACACTGCTGCTATTAAACTACATAAAAATTCTTATATATTTGAACATGTTCTGATTTTTGTTACTGCAGTACAGTATCGTTCTCAGAACTATACTAGAACTCCTAATAAAATATTTTGTACACTGAATGGAATCCTTGGACAAGATTCCCAATGAGTATTAAATAGGTACTTATGAGGCCATGACTTAGCTGTCCTATCAGCATTTAAGGCTCTTCTTCTAAGAGCATATTCTATGCATCTTGAATAGCAGATATATGAGTGTACATTCCTATCTTGTGGGCTTTTGTTTTGCAGAACAGCTTCTGCTTTCTTTAATCTCTCCTATATGTTAAACCCCATAATTGTTTCTAGTTTCTATATCTCTGCCTTTAGATATTTCAGAAAACTGGCATTCTATCTTCTACTTCTTTACAGCTACTCGCGTAACATGTTATCATACATTTCACTTTGGGCTGCATTGGGACACAAGAATAAAATTAAAAGAAAAACGGAAACTACAATAATCAGGATCTGCAACATCATCTATCAACCTTTATTACTTTGAGATCTTCAAAAGTATTGGGCAACAGCCATGCTACAATGATACATGGCCCATTCACCTTATTTTCTGGCATCATATACCTTCACTAATACTTGTTACCTATTCTCAGATGTGCCAATGTGAGCTCACCTTTTACTTTCGATGAATGGGTAAATACCCCATTTTTGTTGTAAACCAATTGTCTCATGGGCCATATTTTGGTCTTAGAAGACGTTAATATATCTTTCTTTCTTTCTAGAGTCCTTCAAGGATCATGTTTATTTGCATTATTTTGATTTTAGAAAACCCCAGATATCTTCAGCATGCTGCAAGATGGTTGAAAAAGAGCACTACATATGTCATTGTTCCGAATAGGAGAACAGAGAACTAACCCCAGATATCTCCAGTAGGATGCAAGATGGTTGAAACAGAACACTACATATGTCATTGTTCCGAATTAGAGAACAGAACAGAGAGACCGCTCTCTAATGAAGTAGTCAAACTCATATGCTTAATGACTAAAATCGACGCCTTTCAATGTGGTCACAGATCAAACCATGGCCATTAACATTCAAAAGCTAGAAGTCAAAATTAAACTTCCTATACAGAAAGGTGTCTCCTAACCCCTACTCTAAAAACAAAACAAAAAATGATCTGGATTGTAGGCATATCAGAGACTCTCACGAAGATCAATCACCATGTACAGTCTATTTACTGACAAAAAGGAAAATGCCACAAGTATACATATGAAGATTCTTCAGACCCAACAGAGATGTGGCCAAACAAGTCCTAATCATATCCAAACAATGAAACAAATTATAGAGGACATCAAATATCAGAGTCACTAAGAGTCAAACTCCAATCACTCCAGCTATACGAGCCCACAGAATTCAAAGGCGTAGCCTATGAGACGGAAATCTAAGATATGCAAAAGAGCACTTTGGATACACCATGGAGGAAAGAAGATGTGATAACGTATGGGTGAACAAATACCCACTCATGAAGCTGAAAGAATATGAGCAGTCTTAGAAGGATAGCCAATGCCCTATTTAAAGACCAAATACCCACTCATGAAGCTGAAAGAATATGAGTTAAGCAACTTCAATTTACGGAAGGGAAAAAATACTTTGGTTTCTGAATTTTAATTTTGATTCCAGAAAAGCAAATGCAATATCAGAAAACCCATTCATTTCCATAATGTACTCATCTTTATTGATTTTCCAATCAAATTCAAGCACAGCACAGTTCATGCTGCTATTTAGAGAGTTCTAGACACCTCTACCAAGCCAATGGCATATAATCTGTGCACAGAAGGTATCCGAATCAAGTACATATGTGTACAAAAGATATCCTACCTAATCAGCTGCATACAAAACCTGTGCAATTGGGCTGTTAGCTGAAAACAGAAGTATGGCATTGGCAATGCCTGCGTTGGAATTCAACATACACATCTTCAATTTTTTCATATAGGAATAAAACACAATAGATTTGTTCCTGAAATGGCAAATCTTACACACTTTTCTTTCACTTTAAAAATAAATTATATAAAACTATTAGCTCCTTTCAAACTCACTAGGCTTATGAAACAAGAAAACATGAAAAGAATGCACAAAAAGCATGAGAACACAAAGACGTTAGGTAGATGGGATGCTTACTTTCATTAACTGTTGAATAAATAATGTAAGATCACGGCCAGCAATAGGAATAGTTTTTATGGAGCTCCCTATAACATAACCTTCAACCACAGGCACAACATGTGTTGTACCATCTCCAGAGTCCAAAACAACTCCAGTCATTTCACACTGCAAGAAGGATGAATCAAGTTTAGAGGAAAAAGAAATAGAGGAAATTAGAGTATGTACGAGCAATAAATGCGAACAATTGTCAAACAAGACTCAAAATATTATATTCATAATATCTTTTTAAAGGTATACCAGAATTATTAACAATGTTTGTGAGATATGAGCATATAATTCTAGAGATTAAATGTTTAACCTCCCTTGTAACTTGGGTACTCTTATAGAAAAAAAGAGTATATAGGACAATTCAGGTGAATGAGCTAGGTTAAATGGTGTTTTACTTGCAAGGATTTTAGTAATTGGCCTGAAGCATTGAAGAAGATTTTAAACTACTGACTCTAATATTCGGTTATCAACTGTGGATTGATATTGGTACGTTTGGTTACATATAAACGGACACAAAAAATAGCTGAATGGGTGAATGAAAAATAGTTGAATTAGCGCCCATTATTCCATACTATTATCAAGTTGACTGTTGTAATCCTCCACATAAGTCATTCATGCGGTGCAGTAAGAACAACAGGATATAGTATCATATGGGTAATCGGAGCCCATGAACATATCCTAATGATTATGAACATCTCAGACAGCACATGCAAACAACCTTACCTAGACTACTCTCAAAGGTAACCTGCTCTATGGAGGCCAATGCCTCATTACATATAGATATAGTTTCGAATGTTCCATGAATGCTAGCCCAGGATCCATGTGTATCACATGATTCTAGAGCAATAACAAGTGGACTCTCTTTTCGATTGCTGATTTCCATAATTCCCAGACATTCAATCCTATGCATTGTGCTTCCACAAGAAAAACATTTTTATTAATTGCATTGCGTTATGGAACTTCACGTTTATGGAACTTCAATGGCTTTCTTATAATTGTATCCCCATCCTTTGATGGTGAATTTGAACGTTGATGTGCGAAAACGATTCACCAAATGTCATATGCCATTAAATGAGGATTAACTCCTGAACAGCTGATGACATGCTTGCAGAGAATATCATTGGTGTAATATCAGGCCTTCCAAAAGAGTTGTCCAAACTCCATAGATAGGTGGAGTAAAGAGGGTATACAAGAGCCCTGACTATGAGAAGGTGATTTTACCATAGCTTCATTGTGCTGCTATGAAAAAATCTAAGCTCAGACAATCAATCATTATTCCATTTAGGAGCATACCCCAGGCCATATGTCTTGTTAATCTTCTTTGCTTTGTTATTGGTTCTAGCTTCTCTCTCAATCTTCTCATCTGTTTTCTCTTTCTTTTCTAGAAGACACCCACATTGTAAACCTGTAAAAGTGTCTTTGTGTGGATCATAAGAAGATGCAGACGCTCTGAAAGGTCAAACTGACCAAATTAACAGGTAGTTTCCATTATTTATTTCATTCCCTAAGAACTCAACCATTCCTCTCTTATTTCTTGAAAACAGAATGTCGCCAAGCCATTATCAATATAGTACCATCCTTTTTTTGTGATTAACAGCAGATATACAGCTGCTCTAAATATGTCATGATGCCATGAAAATATAAAATATGAATGATTTCTCATATACACACACCTGGGAAGCAGTGTAGCCTGCTGCCAAGGCTAACACTGCCTGCACAGCTATATAAAGTCCTGGTACATTGAATGTTTCAAACATAATTTCGCCTGTATATTCCCGGTTCTCTGGTGCAGTCAGCGGGCTTTCAGTGAGCAGAAAATAATGATCCTCTGGATCACATCTTAGATAGTTGAAAATGCATTGCTGCCAGAATCTCTCCATAGTGTCCCAATTTTCCACCTGCCAGCATATTAACATGATTTGTTTCAGTATAGATATTGCCAAGGATTGAAAATCTACACATTTTATGGTTGTACAGAAATAAATGGCCATGTAAAATCGCAATTTACGCCTCATATGTCCATTGTAAAATAGCATAGATTATGCATATGTTCATGTTTGGTACCTCCGCATACACTAATAACAACTCAATACTTATGTCTCCATGCCAAATCATTTTACATGCATATGTTCATGCGTGAGGCACCTCAGTAAAAATGTCATAAACAATACATTGCAATGATTCAATACTTAGGTTATTTTACATGCAATGTGTGATAACTCAGACAGCCAAGTAAATTAGCATAAACAAATCAGTTTATGCACATGTCATGTGTGGTGCCTCGGATGACCAAGTAAAAATAACATGAGCTGCACATATGCTGACGGTGTTCATGTTTGGTACCTCAGCATACACTAATAACAACTCAATACTTATGTCTCCATGCCAAATCATTTTAGATGCATATGTTCATGCGTGAGGCTCCTCAGTAAAAATGTCATAAACAATACATTGCAGTGATTCAATACTTAGGTTATTTTACATGCAATGTGTGATAACTCAAACAGTCAAGTAAATTAGCAATGTCATGTGTGGTGCCTCGAATGACCAAGTAAAAATAACATGAGCTGCACATATGCTGACGGTGTTCTGCCTCAAATGGCATGAATTACACACATGTGATTGCTCAACTGGCTACGTAAAATAACATAAATGGATCAAAAGGGCAAAGTAGAAAAAAACATAAAAAGAGGATGATTGGAGACTTACTTGGCCATGCCGAATTGGATTACTGAGTGTGTAGGCATTACTGGATTGCGAACGTGAAGTAGCTTCTTCCCCAATGAAGAAATCAAGATCAGCCATGACACCTGCATTATACTGAGATGTCCAGTTTCCTCTGCTCTGAATCTTACCTTGCCCTATGAAAGATTCATTAACAGCCACAACAGTAGGAACAATGAAGCAAGGTTCCACATTTCCAGCAAATCCCATCTTAGAGTACCTACATTTAACCACAAAAAAAGCAAAAATAATAATAAGAAAGCAAGTCCGAATTTTTTCTCATCAACAAATTGCAGAAGAAAAAAAAAGAGAAGAAATTGAAAGGTTTTTCTCATCATCAATAAATGCATAAGCAAGAGAAATCCAATTGGAAGTTTTTTCCGTCATGAGAAAAACGTAGAAAAAAGCAGAAAAGGCAAACAAATAGGAACGAGACAAGTCATCATGAAGAATAAAAGAAGAATTTGTGAGACTTATATTTCCATTATAGAACAATAAAAGCAGAAGATAAAACATAGAAAATACCATATTTGTACATATAATAGAGGCGGAGAAAGTATGTGTGTATGCACAGAGTAAAGAAAAAACGACAGAAAGATTGATGCACATGTTTGTACGGAGAAGATGACGATTATAATGGTGAATTTCATGCTTTTTGCATAGAAAAAAGGAAGAATGATGAAGAGAACACATTTTACAGAGGGGAAGAAAAAGGGACGGATGAGTACCCTGTTCCATTGTCGATGACCACAGCTGGTCGAGCTGTGGCATCCATGGCAAGACGGGGGGGGAAACAGAGAGAGAAAGAGACACAAACTGGTAGGTCAATGCCCTGCCACGCGCATTGCCTTATACTCGAAACCCTAAATTGATTTCTTTCAAGAGAAGAGGAGAAGGGAGAGTCTTCTCCTCCTTCTCTGAGCGTTCCCCTGTGCGATTCCTCAGGCCGTGTGCTCTTCTTCTGCGTGGGTTTTTCGTGTCTGTTCTGCTCGTCATGCAGAGAAGAATCTGCAGACGGATCTTGATCCTGCGTAGACAAAGCGATCGAGAAGAAGAAGAGGCTTTCAAAAACAGAGTATACAGAAATACATAAATATGTAGGTCTCTCTGAAGTAAAAAGAGTATGCAGCTGCCAGCAACAATCATTTTAACGTGGCGTCTTGGGTAACAATCGGCAACGGTTCGGTTCGGTTTGAGAGGGTCAAAACCGAACCGTTTAAACTTTTTTAACCCTGACCGAACCGAACCGTTAAAACCTTTTTCAAACCATTAAAACCGCGGTTTCGTGGTTCGGTTTTAGTTTTCAACTTAGGTCAAAGTTAAAATTTTGAAGATGTTCCTAAAATGTAAGAATAAGGTCTAAAAATGAAAAGATTGTTTAAAAACAATTTTTTACAATTTAAAAAAAAAAACATTAAATCATTTGAACCGCAGTTTCTGACTATTGAAACTAAACCAAACCATTACGCCACAGTTTTTGACTATTGAAACTAAACCGAACTATTAAGCCGTTGTTTCGCGGTTCGGTGTTGCCGATTGTTAGTCTTGGGCTCACTCACTTTATCAAAACTACAAATATAGACCTTTTGAAACTTTACAAATATAGCCCCCAATATACATACATAAACCTTTGCTAAATTGCTAGTATTATATGCCCTATCATGGATGAAATTGAACTGTTGCCGATTGTTAGTCTTGGGCTCACTCACTTTATCAAAACTACAAATATAGACCTTTCGAAAATTTACAAATATAGCCCCCAATATACATACATAGGCCTTTGCTAAATTGCTAGTATTATATGCCGTATCATGGATCAAGCTAAATCAAGCAAGGTTTCCCTCGTGATTCGCCTCTATCTCCTGAATTGGATTAAACCAATCCATGAAAGAGGAGATCAAATTTTGGAATCGAACTGTCGTCATGGTTTAGTTCAGTTATGGCCAGGTTATAGAGCACTATTGTGGAGCAAAAGATTATCTCATGGGTTGAACATCATCATAAATAAAGTGCTTGGTCAATCGAGCTTTACGCCAAAACAATTCAATTGTCGATCATTTGATTACACTGAGAGTTATTGTGGAAGAAAATTGACTTCTAGGGAAAATGTTTGATCATTAGTTTGTGAACTTCAAGAACGCCTTTAATATGGTAACCAAGAGTGAGTGAGCCTTCGGATAAAAGAATGATAGACATAAAAATGCCATCAAAGTATGGCGCAATTGTAGCATGATTGTATGAACAAGTTGTCGTGCCCATTTGAAAATGACCATGGTTTTTGGAAGTACTTGTTGAGCAAAGCAATGGGGGGCCAATATATCCCACACTCTTTGGTTTGTGCATCTATCAAACTTGAAGAAATAGTAAACAAGGTTGCAAAAGAAGAAGAATTGGGTGACCCAAAACTCATGCACGAGTTTATTTTATACTTCTATATGTTGATGACGTTGTTTTATTCACATGTAATTTGGACGATATGCAACACTCAGTTAACCTATTGGACACATTTTGTCAAATCAATGGGCTAGCTATTACTGTGGAGAAAACAAAAAATGACGGCAATAAAGGTGATATGACCAAGACACAACCCCACTTTTGCATGCAAGGGAGAACTAATGCAAGTGGTGCAAAGCTTCAAATATATTGGTATTAACGTATCATCGACAAATAGGTTGAATGTATGCTATGAGTCTAGACATCAAGCGGGTTGGAGTAGATATTATATGTTTGAGAATCAATGCAACCAAAGTGGTTCTTGAGGATGGTAAGTGAGATTTATGTTATTCAATGGTATGGTGGTCCAAGTGTTGCTTTATGGAGTGGAAGTGTGGGTTGGCGTCATCTCACTTAATGCATGGAATGAAATAGAGAAAACCCCCAAAATGTTCTTATGTAGACAATTTGGGGGAAAATCATCAACATCCTATGTTGTCATGTAATTAGAAACATGTGCTCGGCCCATCGAGGTACTAGTCATGATAAGAGTATACAAGTATATCACAAAAGTCAAGAATATATATGATCATAGACCGCCAAAACAAGCTTGGAACATAAGACATGTTCCTACTCAACCCCCTCCCGAAGCATCATGATTGCTTATATTATCAAGTAATATATATTTTCCTCTTGAGAGAGTACTTGCAATACTAGAGCAAGTACATTGTCCATGCTTCCTATCTCTTCCAAGGTTGTGTATAAGTTATCGGGGAAATATCAATAGGTTGGGGAAACAAGGACAATCAATAGTTGATTCAAAAGGAGAACAATTAATCACTAAGCAAAAGTTTGTAGTTTTAAATCATCCATTGTCATCGGTTTTGGTACATTTATCTTTATGAACATTTCTAATCGGGTTTTGTCTCCAAGGTTAGAGAACACATGGCTCAAATTTCACATCATAGCACTTGAACATTATTTTTGTACTCATCTTATTTGCTTTTACTATGGGTGCAACCTAGATTTTAGTTCATTCATTCTTGTAATTTATGCTTCGTGCTTGTACACTCACTCAAAACATTTGTGTCATAGTGGATCTTACTCTAGAAGACCAAAGTTCTTACTCTAGAAAACCAACATGACAAGGAAAGTAAATATTTTGAACCCCAAAGCATGAGTGAAAAAAAGACATTGTTCTAGTGTCATTCATGAGCATGAGACAACCAAAAAGTGAGGATGTGCATACGTGCAAAGGAGTGGATTGTGAGCAGATAAGAGGATATCGAGGATGAGGGGGATGGATTGGATGAAGTTTGAGGACGAGCGGGTCGGATGAGAATGTAGAGGTTTGAAGAGAGGATAAGATCTCCGATCATATTGGAGGATGAAGAAGAGAGGAAGGGTGGGTGGATGTTTGAGGAACAAGGTTGGATTAGGTAATGGACATTGGTTCAACTCACAAGACTAAGGGTTTGAGAGATACATGTTAGCTAACTATGGATATATGCCATACGAATTACATTGGTCTACCCCAACATTTAAATATCTCGTAAACGAAGAAAGCATACAACCTCTCGAGACTTTACAAATGTGACGTGATGAGTCGACATGCTCAAAGGAAACTTTACAACACAACCTTACAATCTAAGTAACATGAATAAGTAAAACCTGTCAAGAGTTTACAATGTCACGTGATCATAGGACTTTCCTCATAGAAGACTTTACATTGCAACCTTACAACCTAACGAACATCGATGCATAAAACCTCTCAAGACTTTACAATGTTAGATGATCACATGACTCCACATCTTCATAGGAGACTATATAATACAACCTTACAATCTAACAAACATCATAATATCCTTCTCTCTTCGACGATTGCGACAACTAGTAATATAAATCGAAAAGAAGGAAAGAAAGTGATTGTAGATAGTATGTAGTAGGAAACAAACTAAACAATGACACTAAAAACTAGGACTACTAGATAGAGAAGAAAAGAAAAACAAACTTAATCGACACAATTTCTCACGGACACTGTTGCATATTTCTAAAGCTTGATTGAGTGGGAGTTGACCAACTGACTTGGCTTGCATCAACAAACCACGATCTTCTTGTTACACTTGTCTCTCTTCCCTACTCTAAGATACACCATCCCTTGAAGGCACATCCTATGTGATCAATCAATGCAGAGACATGAATCCAACGACGATAAACTTTAGAGAGAAACTCGAGATACGTAGTCTTCTCAAGAGGGATCAACAAACATCCCTTGTGGGGTACCTTATAACCTGGTCCATTTCATCACCACTCCTCAAGCAAACGAAGCAACCTTGATAATCATTACTCTTTGCTCCTCTCTTTTTTGCTAATCTAGAGAGAGAAGCGAACGAAGCCCTTAATCTAGAGAGAGAAGTTGGCATTGTCATTAATCTAGAGAGAGAGGGAAGTGATGAGTATTCGTAATCCAAAGTGAGAGACATGAGGCCCTAATCTAGGGAGAAGCCAACGATGCTCTTAATCTAGAGAGAGAAACTCAATATTTTCCTTAATCTAGATAGACAGAGATGCAATGACACCCCTAATCCAAAGAGAGAGATCCAAGGTTGCCTCTAATCTAGGGACGAAAACCCAATGGCGCCCTAAATCTAGAGAGAGAAACTTGATGGTGTCCTTTATCTAGAGAGGTCCAGGGTCATCTAATCCTTGATTTAGAGATAGACCTTGATCCAAAGAGAGGGAGTACTTAATCTAGAGGGAGAAATGTGAGGGCATCTATAACCTAGAGAGATGCCCTTCCAATAATATAAAGATGTTAAGGACACACTCTCCTCTAGATTAAGGGCATCCCCTTGATGGCACCCTTTATTCTAGAGAGAGAAACCGACAATGTCCTTGAGATGCGGGGGCATATATCATGCTTAATCTAGAAAGGCTGTCTTTAATCTAGAGAGAGGACATCCTTAATCTAGAGAGAGAGAGAGGGTGGATCCAAGGGGGCTAGAAGTAGAAGGTAAGAGAGATTAAGTACACACTCTCCTCTAGATTAAGGGCATCCTTAATCTAGAGAGAGAGGGGTGGATCCAAGGGAGCTAGAAGTAGAAGGTAAGAGAAAAACTAGAGAGAGAGATTACAGGGCATATCAACCTTAATCTAGAGAGAGATTATGGGGCATTATCAACCTTAATCTAGAGAGAGAAGATCAACCTTAATCTAGAGAGAGATATTATGAGGCATTATCAACCTTAATCTAGAGAGAGAAGATCAACCTTAATCTAGAGAGAGAAATGCAAGGCATCTTTAATCTAGAGAGAGAGAGAGAGAGGTGAATCCAAGGAGCTAGAGAGAGAAGGTCAGAGAAAAACCAGAGAGAGAGAGAGAGACGAAGGAAGAAGAAGAAGAAGAAGAAGAAGAAGAAGAAGGAGGAAGAAGGAAGCAGGAAGAAGAAGGAAGGGAAGAGATGTCTGTGCAGGCATCCTCACAGTCTGACATAGACGAGATTGAGAGTCTTTTCCAGCACAACCAGACCTCCTCTGCTTCTCCATCGCCTCTCCAGATCCCTGGCTCTGTACCCCCTGCAAGACCTCCAAGCCCTCCACGAGCTTCCATACCTATCACCCCATCCGGTTCATCGTCGTATCTCCCCATCCCTCCCGTCAATCCTTCTCCTCCCAAGCTTTCTTCTCCTCCCAACCCTAAACCTAACGTTTCTTCCGATCCGTCTTCTGCTGTCCCTAATTTCGGATCCAATGCTCCTCTTGGATTTGGCGGTGGACCGAATGCGAGCACCCTGACTGAACCTGTCTGGCATACTGTGAAGCGCGATCTCGCTCGTGTTGCCGCAAATCTTCGTCTTGTTGTGTTCCCAAATCCTTATCGAGAAGATCCTGGTCGAGCTTTGCGTGACTGGGACCTATGGGGACCTTTCTTCTTCATCGTCTTCCTTGGAATTGCTGTATCGTATTCAGCGTCCTCAGATAATGTAAGCTTCTTCTTTTTCATCTGTTTTGATCGGCCTTTCGTTCTTCTTCATTGTCATCCTTGGAATGTCCGTATCACATTCTGTTTCCGAAGATAGTATACGTTTCTTCTGTTTTGATCTCTTTCGGTTGTCATGTATGAGCTTTTACATGTTAGCAGATCGTATAGAAAAGATCCGTAAGGCAACTGCAAATATTTCTCAGAACTAAGTCTCGTATCTAAAGAAGAGTGTGAATTCTTCGTCCTAAAGTTCCGCCGTCTCATATTCTGCATCTTCAGATAATGTAGTTCTTTTTCTCAGATTGTTTTCTGATTTTTCTCTGTGCATTGTATGGCTGTTTTCTCTACTTTTCTGTTTCGATCATATGGAGAAGATCCATAAAAAGCCTTGTGGAATGATCATTTTTATTCATTGTCCAAATTCACGCATTTTTAACTTGTAAACCAAAGCAAACAGGCATTAAAAAACACAGTTTTTCAGAAGAAGCTTTTTGAGAATGTAGAATCCTATTCTAGCTGTTTTCTTCTACACTGCATCTTTGTTTGTAACTGATTGTGTGTAAAGGATCTATGAAGCACAAAAATTCTCGGAACAGATCAACAAAAAGGCAAAGATTCTAAGAACTAGCCTTCATCCATGAAAATACAAAGATCTCGGAACGAACCTTTCACCAGTGAATAATATTTCTTCTTTGTTGTCTTGTATCTGCAAGTATAGTTGATGTAAGTCTTCTGGACGTTTAGATATATGCAATCTGTCTGTATGCATTTTCATTTGTTAGAAGATCCAAACTTTAGTGGAAAAGATCCATCAAAAACATGCAGTTTCCTGAACTATCCTTTTAGGAAGACTCTATTTTGATCCATGCAATTTCATTTGTAAGCTAACGGATCCATGAAAACTCACAATATTTGTAACTAGCGTTCTTCAATGAAGCTATTTTTATCAAGGCATTTTAATAAGCTGATAAATCTAGGAAAACACAAATATTTCAGAGGTTGCCCTTTAAAGGACGAAGAATCTTCATCTCTGGTAGATTTCATCTATATATTGTCTGGCTGTATGCATTTCCATTTGTAAGCCAATTGCATGGATAAGATCCACTAGAAACAAATCATTTCTGAAATGAAGAATAATTCTGTCTTTGCTATCAGTAAGTGCTAGAACTGTCAGCGACATGAAAGATTTGAATGAGTAGGTAATGTTCCAGATCAGTTTTTGACAAAATAAATACTCCCAGGAAATTATACCTTCATTTTCAACTTGGATAAAAAACCTTGTGGCTAGTTTGTTCCATGTTTGCATTTTCATTTGTAAACCAATCCAAATTCAAATGTAGAAGATCTCTACTGATAATGTATATTTATTATAATTTTGGCATACATGGCTCTACAACTTCTTTTGTAACATGGTCCAACTTGAATGGAGAAATTTAAAGGATCCGCCAAAAAACAAAGATTTGAGAACTAGCCGTCAAAAGATAATAAGTATTCTTGTGGATGTATACATTTTCTTTAGCAGTAAACAGAAGGAAACTCTCATGGAAAAATTCAATGAAAACACATTTTGATCTACGTTATCTAATTGCATAATTTCCATTTCTAAGGTGATCCAAATGAAAATGTATTTCTTCTGATCTATACAATATTGCTTCCTGTATTTTAATCGATAGATCGATCTTAAATAGTGTGGAAAATATCTAGGATTTTAAGAACTAGAAGAAGATTATTATTATTTTAACCCTCTATATTATCGTAACAAAGTGGTGTGTGCATTTGCTTTTATAAGCTGATTGCATGGAAAAGATGTGTGGAAACTTAGTGTTCATGACTAGCCTTCTAAGAATGAATATGCATTTTCAAGTCCTGGGTTTGCTTTGAATAAACTGTTTTTGGAAAGGAAAATGTTTGTAGAAATTTTTGCAACAAGTCAGTAACTTTGTGTGTATTAGAGAGATGATGGCATATTATTGTTCCTGGGAGACCAGTTATGTAATCCATGGAACCTATGAACATTGTTACAAAAAAGCTATGCCATGCTAACACATGGCGTTATTCTGTTTGGTTCATATGCTGCGATTTTGCTTCCATGTTCTTAAATAGTGAGCATATAGTGTAGAATGTGGGGGGTGATTATGTCTGATGCGAGGTTGTGTGAGGTTGATGCAGCGAGTGATAGATGATTGGAAACATCTTTCAACTTTAGTGTATGCTTTGGATTGTAATTTGAAGTGCTCTTTACCTTTATCCTTGGGTTCCAGGCCGCTCCATGCTCTATTTTCAATTTTAAGATCATGACTACAGGTGTGTAGATGGTGATTTCTGATTCAAACTTATCCTCACTGGACTCTGTCTCTTTCACAGTTTGCATACCATTTGCCCAACTAGAAGAACGTTTTCTATTCTTTGTTAGTCTCCGATGTTCTGTTGCTAGAATATCATGCTTGAATTGGTTGGTGGTTTGCCTCTGTTCCTCATGATAGCTATACCTGCAGACTCTTATTTATGAGAGAGATCATGATTTAACTCACTCAGAAGACAAGAAACATGACCTATAGGATCCAAAGAGTGTGCTACAAACTCTCCTCTGCAGGTGCATAGGGTGTAGCTACATGTGGCACATGTATTTCCTAAAGGTCACTGATAGGAGGCAGGGTTGGTGTATCTGATTTGGGAGCAATTGTGCGGGGTTGGTACTTGCAGTCATTGATTATGGGAAGCATTGCCAGATGGCAAGGAATGCATAGTGTACAGGTGCAGTTTCCTTTGTTAGTCCTCTCTGTGCAAGATTAAGACTGAGTGCTGAGGAGGAGGGTTGCCTTTCTTGCTTTAAAGGCATGGGGGTGAGAAGATGCGGTTGGGTGTGTTCCTGTGTATTACTTGTAAGCTTCCCAACATGTGGTGTTTAAGTGTACTAGTATTGCAATTTACTATTCTGGCATCCTGGTTCCATTTGGTTGTGAGTACATCTACAAGACAAGATTTGATGTTTATTGAGAGCATATTGTCATTGTATCACTCAAGTAGTGTTGCTACATTGAATCTCCTAAACCATTTATGTATCGTGTGCCCAACTAGAATAGAAGATTTTGCTTCTATATGTATTCTGTGTTTTGCTGTTAGCATCCCAAGCTTGGGGCAGCAGGCAATGTGTCTCTTCCATGTCCTTTACTCTTAACTGTGACATGGCTGTGACACCACCCACTTATGGGTGGACTCTCATCAGCCACTATTTGATGAGTCTCACTCCTGTTTCGAGGAACATCCCTGAGTATGATGCGGTTCAATAGACCCTGAGGTGACATCAAGAGATACTGAGGAAGAAAGGTTCCCTTTCTGGTTAGTCTAGTGGTTAGGGCTTAGGTTGGTATACTGAATTCTTAGAGTTTGATATGTCATGAAGCACTGAAGAAATAACTACATAGCTGGACATGCATGGTATAACCTTCCCGGCACTTATATGACACTAGTTTGTCAATTTGGCTTCAACAACCAACATGTACCTTCAAATGATGGAGACATCTGTAGTCTAAGTTAGTGTATTTGTGTAAGATGTGCTGCTGGACATTAACTATTGATTATGAATGCCTGAAGTTGGTGTAGACCGAGTGATGGAATAGGAGAGCCATTTTCCTGTTGAGTGTGAAATGCTGTACATTTCAGATAAGTTAAAAATATCTAGATTTTAATTATCATCCCCCGAGATTAAATATTGCATATGGGGTGGTAAATAGAGAAGAAAGAAAGAAGATTTATTAATGTCTACAAGAGTTCAGCCTATGATAAATCACCATTACGAAATTGGGTGTCTTCGGATTTACTAGAGAGATAATGAGGCCTTGCATTTAATAAAGTAGTGCATATAGTGAGATTTTTGAACCTGGTTGCAGTTAGTTAAAGCTTGACTTACCACTTGAGTAAAGCCCTAATGAATGAGACTCACAGAGAGAGAGAGAGAGAGAGAGAGAGAGAGAGAGAGAGAGAGAGAGAGAGAGAGAGAGAGAGAAGAGAGTTTTTGAAATGTGCAGTCCAAGGTATTTGCAGTGGTTTTTGCTGTGCTTGCAGCTGGAGCTATTGTTTTGACGTTAAATGTTCTTCTACTGGTAAATTATATTTTTCAGCAGTAAAAACTCTAGATAAAAGTTAAAAAGGATAAGAAAGAACTCAACAGAATAACTTTTAAAAGAAAGCCAGACATTCTCTAACTGTATCTGAACAACATCTAGACATCTCTAACCAACTGTGTCTAATCATTATAAATATATACTTGCACCATCTTGGTTGTTACAGGGGGGACATATAATCTTCTTCCAGAGCTTAAGCTTGTTAGGATACTGTTTATTTCCATTGGATGTGGGAGCTCTTGTATGCATGTTCAAGAGTCATGTGATCATCAAAGGAATCATTGTGCTAATTACGCTTGCATGGAGTTCGTGGGCAGCATACCCTTTTGTGAGTGCGGCTGTGTCTCCGAATAGAAAAGCTTTGGCAGTCTATCCTGTGTTTCTTTTATACATCTCAATTGGATTCTTTATATTTGCTGTGTAAGTATCGGAGCCTTGGTGATGTTTACAGTCCCTTGTTCTCCTTTTCTTTTTAGTTCATTTTGAATCGAACCACATGTTAGACTTTTGTTGAAGTGTTGCTTGTGAAGAGGGTACTATTACTGTGGGCCAAGTTGGGTTGTTGGTTACAATGCGTTGTATATTAATATGGGCAAATAGATTTGCTCTAGCTTTGTGTTTAAGAGTTTAGATCTTAAGACATACTGATGCTACTTGGCTCTTCGAGAAATTTTATTGGTGTTGAACTGTACCTATGTGTTTTATCATATCAACTTTGTTTAATGGGATCATAAGTATGTATATAATTAGATGGCACATATAATTACCGTGTTTACTAAGGTGAGATCGTTGTGTGGTTCTCATAAATTGCTTAAGTTCCTAGTGTATGAAGGGTGTTCATTTAGTGTAAAGGAGATTCCGAACCTGAAGACGCGACCAACTGACTGGTAATGGGCAACAATGTTAAGTTGAGCCCAATTAGGTTACCCTCCCGGGCCTCTATTGAATGAGCTCCTTCTACATGATAGGTTGTATTTATAGTGTGAGGCCCCATGATGGGTAAGTATTCTATGCTAACTACATCCCATTTCTAGGCGCACATAGGATGGATAATTTCAATAAATAACTAATGAGACTCGCACATAACTGTGAACATTACATTTGGTTGTAAATTATAAGAATTAGTCCATGAGGGCCATTGGACTCCATCTTAACTTGTAAATTAACAGTATGTAATCATTTAATTACTTGTGTATGTTCAAGAAATGTGTGCATGCATGACATCAATCTTTATTGCACATATTCTAGAAACACACAAATTCAAATGACACTTTTTTAGCCTTGTAGGGTTGCTTTGACTCAAACCACCCCAAGACATCATCCTCAAGGGTCAAGAAATATCAATTTTGAAATAAATAAAATAGGGAGCTTCAAATATTACACTACTAAACCTTTTCTTCTTCTTGTGCTCTAAAACAAAGTTTTGTGGTTTTTAATGAATCAATCCTATCACTTTTTGTGCATTTATAGCCATGATTGGGCATGGGACGCAACATGTAATAATGTGATAATCACTATTTGTTCCAATAGTTCAAATGATACATTGATAAAGTATGGATTGCAACAATTTAGAGCAATAGTAAGAAATGGGTGAGAATAGACTTTTAAGCTCCATTTACATTCATATCATTAATAATTATAATGACACATCTCCCATGCCACAGGATTAAGGGTATCAAAACTTGTACACCATTGGTTCACCTCTCACTTTAGACACTATATGAGTTCCAATTAACTATATATAGGTATGGTGATTACTTCAAACTGGCTAAGGAAGCTAAGAAGGCAAAAGGTTTAGAGAGATTTCAAACGATTAGATAGTATTCGCTTGCCGAGACCACTTGTTCAAAAAACCCAATCACGATTTTGTGCTCGATGTTGAATCCCAATGCATAGGAATAAATACACGAAGTCAATCTTGGGTGGTTCTAAATGCCAAATGCTACTCTTGTTACTACCGTTGCAAATTTGGAACAACATTTAAAGAGTGGAAATGGATTCATGTACTGCGAGCTCTACAGGAATGGTGGTGGTCAAACACGCCATAGCCAAGCTTGGACTAGTGGTAATTCTCCCTTTCCTTCTTCTTCTCCGGTAACAATAATAAGACTGGTACTAAAATATGTTGGATCCTTATGCTGGTACTAAAATATGCTTGATTCTTCTGAATTACTCTGCTCTTCTCAACACTTGGAAGGACACATGTTATATAGCCAACCTCTCACCAAACAAGGTGATAAACGCCTTTATGTCTCACAATGTTAGAGAAAAAAATCAACTTCTTCCTCTTCTTCACCATAGCCAAACCATTCATTTAAAGATGTCAGATCATGAAAGGGAAATACCTTTAGATGTATGCAATATCTATACCATCTAGCCAACACCTGGAGCCAGAAAGTGCCTTGAATGTATATAACTCTTCATTTGAAGAAATAGTTCCTTGAATGTATGTATATAACTCTGTTAGAAAATGTAAGGAAAATAATACAAATTAAATAAATAAATAAAACAGTTATATGATATGAAGAGTCATATGACCAACTACATATGTTGTAAACAAAATGACACATTTGTCCTATAAGAACAACAATACACGCCTCACTATAATTTAGTAGAGAAGAGCCATAACAATTCTAAATCAATCAAATTCATCTTTCTCCTCTCTCTCTCTCTCTCCCTGTTTCTGAATTTCTACAAACTCTTCATCTTAAGAGATAGTTCCTTGAATGTTTATAAATCTTCATCTAAAGAAATAGTTCTTTGGATATCCACATGGAGGCAATGATTGTGGATACATCAAAAGTCAATGATTACCCAAACATTGCCCGAAATGGATTTCCATGAGCTTATGTAAGTAAGAAGGTATGTAGTGATAGAACCACGAGAACTGGAAATCTAAAAGATAGGGGGACCCAAAGCGATGAATCGAAGAAGCTTTTTATGCTTTGGCCCCACGGGAATGGCTACATTATTATATCACGCGATCTTGATCGTCGATTAACCAGGGGGTGAGAAGCCACATATCGACACAATCTTGGACTATTATTGATCATACAATTGTTGACCCACGAAGACATCAACATCGACATCGACAATGGCATGGGTACTAAACTAAGTGTAATACTAAGAAAAAGGGGGATCACACAAAATTGTTCCTAGAACTTTAGGCCACAAATGACTACCTCGATGTAAAAGGAGACAAGCCCTTTGTAAAAAGCTATAAAAGACTTGATTTTCGTAATGAGACAAGCCCCTTGTAAAAAGCTATAAAAGTTATTTTGGTCGACTTTTTAGCTTCTTCTTGGTTCTTTGGTTTTCTTGTCCTCTCATAATCTAAGCTTGGGCTCTCTCTCCCCCACATTCCCATATACTCTTTTGTGAGTTAAGTGTTAATTAGTCAAACCCTAATCACTCCTCTTTTGTATGTGTTGTGTGACTTCCCTTCTTAACTGAGGTGTGAGTATTACTTTGTGTAATCTTGTGCCTTCATGTGTGTGTGTACTTAACATTTAAGCTTGTTTAATTATGGTCATCTTAATGAGGTGAGAGTGAGAGTTCGTGAGGTTTAAGCTTTGCACAAAACCATATTGTTTGGCGAATGGGGAAACTGAATATATCAATACATGACATTAGATCCCATCTCATTGTTTGTCGTTTGAATGATTGCTTCAAGACAACTTAGTTCACACTCAATTCGATGTGAGATAAGACGTTGGGACACAATTGATGATATTAGGCGACTATGCACATTTTGCCCTAATCAAGTAGACTATCACACTTTGATAAATACTCTGCCTTTGATAGCATTTAACTATACTTTCCACATATCTTTGACAAACCCAATTCTTGCATGAATGTCTCATTGTCAAAATACACTCTAAATTGTGACATTCATTTGTAAAGTTTTTGAACATTATGGGTTGCTCCTCACTTCTACATGTATTCGTGAAAATGTTAGATCTTTTATGGTCTCATATCCATATTTCACTTTTGAAGACATAATAAATTCTCTACACAAGACGAGGCTATAAGTAAGGAGGACTTTTTGGATATGTTTAACCGTTTAACAAAAATAGAGACGGATATGAAAAAATGGGTGAAAGACGCCGAAACCCACAAGAAAAAAGATAGAGAGGAAAAAGACACCCTCAAGGCCGAAATAGAAAAACTTAAAGAGGAAAACACAAACCTCAAACAACAACTTAATGACATCAAGGTATCCCGAGAGGACGGTGAAATATCCTCCATAGAGGATATAAAAGATGAGATCAAAAAAGTTAAAGAGGAGGTTAAAAATAACATAGAGTTAGCAAAAACGGGTTGGGTAGATGTGGTTAAAAGAAACATTAAAAAAGAAATAAAGGATGAAAATATTGTTAATACCACCCTCGAAGAGGAGAAAATGCGTCAGGCCCGACGCCTAAATGTGCGTGTCACTGGGCTCAAGGAAGGTGCATCCCCGGACGAGGATGCACAAATACTCGGGAAAATGTTAGGGTACACAACGACCCTACCTATCACCAAAGCTTGGTGGGCCGGACGCGACACAACTAGGAAGAGAGCCTTAGTTCTTCAATTTAAATACTTAGACTCTAGAATCACTTTCTTTAAGAAGAGACCAATTCTTCGAGGATTGGATGGGGACCCTATCTATCTCGATGAAGACCTCACCAAGATGCAAATTGAGCATCACAAGAGTTGTATGCCAAAGGTTATGCAAACTCGCAAAGATGGGCATCACGCCTTTTATCAAGATGGGCGAGTGATCATAAATGATTGCACTACTAATTGACGGCGTGTGGCCCATGTGACAGAAAACACACTTAGGATGACCTTATGGAATTGTAACAGCGCACTCTGGACACACCCCGGCCGCCTAGAGGGGATATTAAAGGAATCAGATATAGTTTGCCTAGTAGAAACACACCAAAGCCCAAATAGGGGACTCCCACAAGTCGAAGGATTTCGTTGGGAGTCGGCTTTTAGACAAACCTCACGTCGATGCACTACTAGGGGATCTGGAGGTGTCGCAATATTGTTTCAGAGGGAGCTACATAATAGGATAGAAATACTGAGCACAGACCCAGAAGCTCGTTTTATGTGGGTGAAAGTCTCCACAAGCAAGGACAAGGCAGTAATTTTCGCCATTTGTTACTTCCCCCCGAAAGGCTCTCGTTATAATCTGGCTGGCGAGGCGAGATTAGTTGATGACGGAGTGCCACATGGGCCTTCCCCATATGAACCTCTATCGGATGACATAATAGATGGTATGATGAGGATTGTAGGTGCTTACATCGACAACTTACAATATCGCAACTCAGTGGTAGTATTACCTCAATACAAGCTCGTAAAGAAATGCGCAAGATGACACGTCGTAAGAGATGAGCATGGGAGGCATCCCAATATTGGGAACTCTACCACATGCTCATGAGTAGCGATTGTGCCACTGCATGGAAGAGATTACGGGAACCAAGACCACAAACACCCATCGAAGATCCCGAAACTTGGCACACTTATACAAAGAGACTTTACCACATCCCAAACCAACCACCCATTCCAATGCCTTCTACACCCCAACCTACTGTGGGGACACTCTTCACGACCTCTAGGGTCACGAAGGTCATAAAGAAATTACAACATAGGAAGTCCATGGACCACACAGGATTGCGAGCAGAACACATCATATACGCGAGAGAGTGCCTAGCTCCCTTGCTAACTCTAATCTTCAATCGTGCCCTCGCAGAGGGTTTTCCATCACAATGGACCATGAACACAGTGGCCCCCATACATAAAGGGGGGGACCCCATGGACCCAAATACTTATAGGACCATTATGATAGGTCATACCCTTGCTAAATTATATGGTGCAGTAATGGAGGCAGAGCTTAGCGAGTATATGGAGACCTTAAATCTTCGTGCACCTGAACAGGCTGGCTTTAGATGAGCCTTCTCCACTATTGACCATATCTTCACACTTAGATGCTTAATTGACTAGACTAAGGCTCGCAAGAAGAAACTATATTGTTGTTTTGTGGACTTCCGCAAAGCCTTTGACACGGTCCCTAGAGAGCGGTTGTTTGATAGGCTTAAGAGCTTGAGGATACCAGATGACATGGTTTGGTCCATCTACGCACTATATGAACAAGTGTCCGGGTGTGTTCGATGCCCAGGCGGCATATCCGATAGTTTCACTAGCACTATTGGTGTAAAACAAGGTTGCCCCTTATCTCCGACTCTTTTTGGGATCTACATTGATGAGATCACAGATTTTATTGCTCGTAAGGGAGGCAATGGAGTAGTCCTTGGGGATACGCAGGTGCGTATCTTGCTCTATGCAGACGACATAGTTTTGCTCTCTGAATCCGAACACGACCTACAAAGGCACCTTAATGCCTTAGATGACTTTTGCACACAACGAGGATTGGTAGTGAATCTAGGGAAAACTAAAGTCCTTATCTTCCACACGTCAGCCCAAGTTAGAGCTAAGTGTCACCTAACTATCTGCCATAGCCCAATTGAGGTGGTTGGATCATATGTCTATCTCGGAGTCACTTTCAGTGCCCGCTCAGGTAAATTTTCGATGACACAAGCAACGAAGGATAGACTTACAAGAGGACATGTGTTACGGGCATGACCATATAATATCCCGTGGTAAGAATTTACCGTAGTATTCTATACACGTGGATAAGTGTGAGGGTTAAACGAGAGTGTAAAGAAGGGGAGGATTACTTTTAATCCTCGGGATTGAGACAACCCATTAGGTCAAGTGTGAACTTGCCTGGGGGCCTTGGGTATCGCTATAAATAAGAGGCCTAGCTACCCTCATTTGATCATCTTTTGACTACATCGAGACTCTGCTCGTGTGGTGGGTCAACTCTTGTAGCGAGCGCGCCAGCACCAGGTACGACTCGACGCCACGGCGGTGGTATGGGACGCCGATCGAGGCTCGAGTCCGTCTCGATCCCTTCGCTCGGGGGTGGTCGGGTGGATCGGCACCCTTCTTTCTCTTTCTCCTTTCTATCTATCTTTTCATTATCCTTATCTTAAGCTTACGTTAGTACCAAGATCTATAATATTTGGTATCAGATTTTTGTACTAATGTTTCTTTGTTTTTCATTTGTCTTTTGATTGATGCTGATCGATCGTTGTGCGGTTGGCCTTGATCCAGACAACGATCAATAAAGAACTTCGGTAACTCTTTCCATAATTTTTCTTTCTATTCTCTCTTCTCCCATCTAATCATGTGTTTAGTTTATATGTAATTTTTTTCATTAAGTCAATGATGTTGTAGTGGTCTTTAATTGATTATCTAAAACGTTTACATATGTGCACGAGGTCAATACCTCGTTTGACATATTAATAATATGTGATGAGTGTCGTATGCGTACGAGGTTAATACCTCAATTACGTATTACGTTCACGAACATATGTTACGTTTGCGTATGAGTTTAATACCTTGATTTGTTGTAAACGATATGCGTTTGGTCTCGTATGCGTAAGAGGTCAATACCTCCATTGCGTATTACGATGATCTCTTATTTGTGGATGTTTCGTGTGCGTAGAGGTATATACCTCGATTACGTATCTCGATCACATCATTTGTGGCTATTTACTATAACGATATGTTTAATATAGGCATATGTGGTCACATATATACGTATTTGATCGTATATATGTGATAAGTAAACATATGTGTATATTCGTTATTACGTGATTATATCGAAAGTTGTCATGGTCGGGAAAAGGATGTTGGTGGCCGTCCTCGCATTTTTGTGAGAATGGCGTTGTCACCATCCCTTTTTCAACATTTTTTTATTGTTGATAACCCCGTTGACGACCTCGATTTCGTTACGTAAAGAAACGCGAATAGCCAAAATGATGTTGAGTACGTAGGGCTTGACCCACTTCAAGTGAGGTTGCTCCAATGACGCACGTATCCAACATCCCTCCCTCGTTACATGGATACGATGCCACCATGAGCTCGTTCTTACGAGAGGCATTCGTAATGACGTGACCATGTGATGGCCCACGTGAGCCTACTACGAAACAAGGGCTCATTTGGCTTGACCATTAGGTTGCCCTTTGGCATATGCCATCGTAATTACGAGACTTGAGGTTAGGTAACGTACCAACATAGTTTTGGTAAATGAGGGTGAAATAAGGACCCTTGCCATATATGTTCTTTTAAAAAAACATATATGATCAATTGCCTCGCATATCTCTTATACGCATCAAACATTAAGCATTTGAGAAGAGCAACTTACTTGGTTGGCTCAAGTGTTTAATGTATTTGTTCTCGAGGTCTCGAGTTCAAATATCACAAAGACCATACAACATCCTTGATACATATGACTATAACACATGTTTAGACTTAAGGTCTAAGTGCACCTCGGGGTCCTCGTAATAGGACTTAAAGAGCCGAAACCACTTATGTGGGCACCGAAACATAGTTTATTGTTAACATTTTTTTCGTGTATAAACTATTCATGACGCGAACATAAATGGTTGAGCCTCGGGGAGCCACCATGAAAAAATCGATATAGAGATCAGGGAAAGACATTTATTTGTCACCCCCATGGTTTTTAAAACACCTTTGTGTTACCATAGTAACCTGATCTTGAACCTCATCTCATACGTCTAGAGGGTTATTGACGTGAGATAATGATATCGATTAATGCTCGCCCATGATATGTTTACATCACGACATGATGTTATGACTATATCTCTGACCTTATCCTATTTCTTTTCCAGAAATAATCTTTAATGGCTCAAATTAACGACCCGATGTCATCCGCTCAAGCGGAAGGAACTCAAGGGAATCCTCCTGGACAAATGTCCACTGAGATGTATTTGGCACAAATAACCCAATACCTTAGTTTCACTGCTCAACAGATGACCGAACTTCGGCAATCTCAGAGTGCTCTTGAGGCACGTGTCATTAGTCTACAACGTGAGACTAATAGACCTGATGAGCGACAAGGTGAACCATCATTTGTCGTTAAGCCATTTACGGGAGACAAAAAGGAAAGAACTGAAGAAGCAATCTGCACATGGCTGGGACGATGGGAGTCTCATTTTGAGCTCTATCCCACGCCAGATAGTACAAAGATTGCATATGTCGGCCGAGAACTCGGGGGTAAGGCCGCCGCCTGGTGGCGTGGCCTCCGTACTATGGGGAAATTGCCTGATACCTGGACAGATTTTGTCACGGTTTTTAAGGGCCAATTTCTACAACCTCCCTCTCGAACCGAGGCAGCACAAGCTTTAATGAACCTCTCTAGCAGGAAATTTTCCTCGCTAGAAGACTATGTTCACCATGCTAGAACCCAAATCCAAAAATCGGGTCTAGAAGGGGACAATTGGTTGATAGCTTGTTTTGTCAATGGCATCCCCAATTCGGACTATCACTGGATAGTGCACGATAAGGATCCAAAATCCTTCGAAGAGGCCGTTGAAATAGTTCTTCGCTATCAACGCACTTCGAAGAAGGACCATAACAAACCCAACGAAGCGCCCGGGACTAAGCAGTCGCAATTTGTTGGGAAACGCAAGACACCCAACGAATTCCTGGATCGCGATTGTAAGCGACAACATCCTTTTTGTGTATTCTGCAAAAAGAAGGGTCATACAAAAGATCAATGTCGAAAGCTCCAACGGAAAGAGCATGACAACAAAGCTAAAGCTGCAGACCATAAAGGTCAGATTCCTAATGTCCTTCAGGTCTATACACATCATTTAAGTAATTGTCAATGTTCTTTCCCTCACTATGTATTGGGTCCCAATGATTTACTACGTGCAAACGGGTATATCAATGGATCTCCCGTACAGTTTTTATTTGATTCGGGAAGCTCACACAATTTTGTGAATGATCGTTTGGTTCAGATATGGGGAATCCAACCCACCGTAAGTGATCACACCTACACGGTGCACTTGGCTGATGGAAGAGTACAATACATCAACGGGGCGATTCATTCATTAGGAATTTCTATTGATACTTATATAGAGGAAGTAGACTTCCATGTAATGAATCTTTGTACCACCGATGTAATACTGGGTTATCCCTGGTTTTATAATAAAAACTCTTCTTTATTTATTGATTGGGTTCGTCATTCCATTTCTTTTGTACTGAACGATTGTACGCATTTTATTCAATGTGTAAAAAAACAATCCCTCTCGATTGTTTCCTCGTGTCCATCAATATCCGAGTTGTCTTGTTCTACGTTATTTTATTGTGTACTTGATCCGGACATTCACGTTTACAATATCGATAATGTCCCGATTCAATTAACATATTTTGAACAACAACAACTTGATGAAATCTTAAATGATTTTCATGATGTTTTTCCAAGTGAACTACTTGATGGGTTACCTCCTAAACGTAATATAGACCATCGTATAGATATTGTACCTGGTGTTGCACCAATAAGTATACCTCCGTATCGCTTAAGTCGATCCGAAGAAGATGAGGTATCTAAGCAACTCAAGGACTATTTACGAATGGGTTATATACGTTATAGTAAATCTCCATGGGGTGCACCAGTTCTCTTGGTTAAAAAGAAAGAGGGCACATGGCGTATGTGTATTAATTACCGACGCTTGAATAAAGTGACGATCAAGAATTCGTATCCATTGCCCCGGGCTGACGATCTAATTGACCGTCTCCAGGGAGCTCGGTATTTTACGAAACTTGATCTCCGTACTGGCTACCATCAAATACGAATAAGTGAGGACGATGTTCCTAAAACGGCATTTCGTACGCGCTATGGCCATTACGAGTTTTTGGTTATGCCTTTTGGTTTGACCAATGCTCCGGCTACTTTTCAACAAGAAATGAATGACATTTTCCGAGAACAACTTGGAAAATTTGTCGTTATTTTCTTGGATGATATTTTAGTTTATAGCCGTACATTACAAGAACATGCTAGACATGTCCGCTTTGTTTTACAAACATTGCGTGACAAACAGTTTTATGCGAAGATCTCAAAATGTGGGTTCTTCAAGAAATCAATTACTTATCTAGGACATCTCATAACCGAACGAGGAGTTGAAATTGATCCTTCTCGCATTGAGAAAATCAAGCTTTGGCCCACTCTTCGGAATATTCGAGAAGTTCGATCATTCCTTGGTTTTGTGGGGTTTTTGCGAAAGTCTCTTCGTAATTACTCCCAATTGACGATGCCGTTTACTGATCTTTTAAAAGGTCAAACGCGTAAGTCTACAAAACCTATTGTGTGGAATGCTACACTAGACCTTGCATTTAAGGAACTCAAGGACCTAGTTTGCAAGGCTCCTTCACTTCTTTTACCTGATCCTTCAAAACCTTTTGAGGTTGAAACCGATGCAAGCGATTATGCTATAGGTGCTGTCTTGTATCAAGATGGTAAACCAATAGCATTCGAGAGTAAGAAACTTGATTCTGCTCAATGTCGGTATACCGTTCAAGAAAAGGAATTATTTGCAGTTATACATGCGCTCAAAACATGGCGTCATTATCTTTATGGAAATCACTTTGTGGTAACTACGGACCACGAGTCCTTGAAATATTTTTGTGACCAACAAGACCTGAAAGGTCGTAAGGCACGATGGGCTGATCTCATCCAGGACTTTGATTTTTCCATACGATATCGTAAAGGTTCCATGAATACTGTCGCTGATGCACTAAGTCGCATCCGTGAAATTAACATGCTTAGCTTCACTGCAATATCATCAGATCTTTATGATCACCTTCGAGGAAAGTATCCTGATGACAGTTATTTCGCAAAATACTGGGCAAGAGTTGAGTCTGGAACAGACACCACCACATCCTCGAAGGAATACTTCCACATTGCTAACGGTTTGCTCTACCGTAATGGGAAGGTTTGTGTTCCACATTTACCCGAGGTCAAAAAGAGGATTCTTTTTGAATGCCATGATGCACCCTCAGCAGGGCACCCTGGAATACATCGTACACTCGTTCTCATCTCCACTCAATTTTATTGGCCTAAGATGCGTCCTGACATACATAGCTATGTGACTAAATGTCACCAGTGTCAGGTTAACAAAGCCGAGCGACTTAAAGCCGCAGGACTTTTACATCCCTTGGACATTCCCAATAATAAGTGGGAAAGTATATCCATGGATTTTATTGTTAGCCTTCCTCGCACCCAAAAAGGTCATGATGCCATCTGGGTTGTCGTTGATCGACTAACTAAAATGGCCAGATTTATTGCTACTAAAACCACGGTAACAGCTCCTGAATTGGCTTACCAATTTGTTGACGAATTGTTTCGTTTTTATGGGTTACCGATGGATATCGTGAGTGATCGAGATCCAAAGTTTACTAGTGACTTCTGGACACAAGTCTTTAAGAAGTTAGAAACTACGTTGAGCATGAGCTCCACGGATCATCCTCAATCCAATGGACAGACAGAACGAGTAAATCAAATTATTGAGGACATGCTTCGAGCATACGTTGGTGCAAAACCAACAAAATGGGAACGTTATCTCCCAATTTTGGAGTTTGCTTATAACAGCTCCAAGCATACGTCGACGGGATATAGTCCTTTTATGTTGATGTATGGTTTTCAGCCACGAGCCCCGATTGATGTTAATATACATCATGATGAGTTGCGAAGTACGCAAAACTTTCTTCGGGATATGCAAGATATGTTGCATATTGCACGAGATAATATAAAAACAGCTCAAGATAGAGCGCGTTTTTATGCCAATCATCATAGGCAACCTCGTGTATTCAACCCTAGACAGAAGGTATTTTTACGTGTACCTCACAATTCTAAGACATTGTCTACGGGTAAGTGCGCTAAGTTAGCCCCACGGTTTTGTGGACCTTTTACAGTCCTCAAACGAATTGGGTCATCAGCCTATCGTCTCGCTCTTCCCGATGGTGTCGGAATTCATCCAGTCTTTCATGTGAGTCGTCTAAAAGAACTTCTAGGTTCTGGCGACAATACAGTTACGACTGAAACTCTAGTTACTTCTGAAGAATTATCTTCTAAACCACATGTACCAGAAAGAATTCTCGATGTTAAAACAAAAAAATTACGTACTAAAGAAATCCGAGAATTTAAAATAAAATGGATGGATAAATCAATAAAAGATGCCACATGGGAACGCGAAAATACTCTTAGAACTAACTTCCCTAACTTTCCATTGCAAGAGTGCAATGTTTTAAAGAGGGGGAGTATGTTACGGGCATGACCATATAATATCCCGTGGTAAGAATTTACCGTAGTATTCTATACACGTGGATAAGTGTGAGGGTTAAACGAGAGTGTAAAGAAGGGGAGGATTACTTTTAATCCTCGGGATTGAGACAACCCATTAGGTCAAGTGTGAACTTGCCTGGGGGCCTTGGGTATCGCTATAAATAAGAGGCCTAGCTACCCTCATTTGATCATCTTTTGACTACATCGAGACTCTGCTCGTGTGGTGGGTCAACTCTTGTAGCGAGCGCGCCAACACCAGGTACGACTCGACGCCACGGCGGTGGTATGGGACGCCGATCGAGGCTCGAGTCCGTCTCGATCCCTTCGCTCGGGGGTGGTCGGGTGGATCGGCACCCTTCTTTCTCTTTCTCCTTTCTATCTATCTTTTCATTATCCTTATCTTAAGCTTACGTTAGTACCAAGATCTATAATAACATGCATCCCTCTCACTCCTCGAGAGACAATGCCACCAAGCATACTTCCAAGAGCCACGAACTAAAGGGTGGCTCTTTGACTCATTAGTGACTCCCTCTCTCATGTATACATCAGCGATTTGGGCCCCAGGACTACCATCTTTCATGTGGACGCAATTAGAGAGACCATTGGTGATGATGTTATCACGCCAACTCCGAAGCAAATCGTCGGTCCCACATGACATTATTAGGGCTGAGTTCACTCTACCCCCTATGTTAGTAGAAGCACTTTTTCAACTGGTAGTCTTTATACACATGATACATAACCAACCACTTGATAGAATATCCCACCAAGCCTTTAAGGCTTCTCGAGCACTGTATGAGTCCGGCTATACTAGCTCATGGTATGGCATGATGGTGAGTTGGCTTCTTGCCAACGGTCTAGACATTACTAACCTCCCCCCCCTTAAGTACGACCACACGACTGATAACACTTTAATCTCTCATGAGGACCGTAATAAAGTAATATGCCAAGAAATATGGAAAATTTATACTCGGTATAAATGGATCACCCCACTAGAGCCACTCCCATCTAAAATGTCGTACTATAAGGAACACTTTATGCACTTCTCTGAGTTAGGTTTTATCACGTGCCCAAAATATCTAGATGTATTCTTACCACATGCACTAAGGGTTGCCATTGGTCAACTTAGAATATCATCTCACCAACTTGAGATTGAGAATGGACGTACTAATGGAGTTCCTAGGGAGGAAAGGATATGTAGGTTATGCCACATAGAAATAGAGGATAAGTACCATTTTACATGCAAATGCCCCACCTATGCCGAGATAAGGGCAAAATACCAAGACATACTTGGTTCCTCTCCCACCCTCCCTAAACTATTAGATACACTAGATATAAAGAAATTAGGTAGATATATCTTAGAATTGAAACCACACAGAGAGAATAAATTACAAAACGTTGATAATAATGTTGCTAATGTTTACCAACATATAACAAATGAAGTTTTTCAGAAACAGGGGGAGACAATGAATGTCGACACACCTGCACCACTCGGACTTCTCCTTGATGAAGCAGAAAATCAAAGAAGAACCAAACGCCCTCGGATGCCGGGTTTCAAAGCAACTCGACGAGATGTAGAAGCAATAAAGAAAATAAGGGAACATGAACTACACCGCCTAGAAGCCATGGCTAGGGCACTCTATGCATCGAGACCATGGGTCACACCCACACCAAAAACTTTTGAACTCCCACTTCTTTTTGAGAGACTTGGGTGGAAATGAGATTAGGCTTAGTGCAAAGTTTTGTACACTACTAGAACTTTCTTAGCTTAAGCTATTTTCTTTTATTTTAGTTTTATGATTGGATAAACACTCATTTTTGTTGTAACCTATTTGTCTCATGGGCCAAATTTGGCCTTAGAAGACGTTAATATATCTTTCTTTCTTTCTTTCTTTCTTTCTCTCTCTCTCTCTCTCTCTCTCTCTCTCTCTCTCTCTCTCTCTCTCATCACTTGTGCCCCAACGACTTAGCTTACATGCATTGCGATGTGAGACAGGGTGTTGGGGCACAAGTGATGAGAGCGGTCGGCTATGCACACTTTGCCCTAAACAAGTTCGCGAGTCTGAGTATCACACTTTGATGCAATGCTCTGCCTTTGATCATATTCGACCATGTTTTCCACATCTCTTCGATCGAGCCCAATCCTTGCATGAATTCCTCTCACAACCACAATGCGCACTCCCGATTGCAACATTCATTTGTAAAGTTCTTGAACATCGAGAGTCACTACTCACTTTCACACGTATCACGTGAAATGTAATATTTTTGGGTCTCATAGGTCATATTTGACCTCCAAGACGATAATATAATCTCTCTCTCTCTCTCACTTTTCATGAGGTTGGTGTTTCTTTCTGTGTTTGATCTGTGGTTTGTGCTAACTAATTGAGGTGTGATTTGCTCATTCATTGCGCCTTGTTTATGGTTAACAAACTAGGTAGAATGATTAAGCCACATTTTAGCTATGTATAACTTCACAAGTTTTTAGGAGAGGAGAGGAAGAGTTCACTAGTTAGGTCATCATATACAAGTGTCAATAGCGAGAGAGTGATTGATAGCCACCCTTGCCCATTTTACAAACAAATGGGTGAATGATGATTCGATTCCAGATGCTTCCTTGGTAAGGATGTAGAACTTCGACTCTAGGAAAGATGTCTCCTTGGTGAAATGCACCTAGAAGCGACATAGCCTTTGGTGCGAGGTTCATGATGTAAATAGGATATTATAGAGAAAGGCTAGTTGGGCCATGTGGATGGTCATTCATGGAGTGAGAAAATGAGAGAGAAGTCTTTATGCTTGATCAATAAATCTATGATCTTTGGTGTTATTGCTTGATCAATATGTGTGTTCTTCTCCTTAATATTGTTGAGTGTCATGGCCTTACAACAACATTTTCTTTTTCCATAGTTGTGCTTTTGGATCTAAAGGTCTTGTATGTATAGGGTAGGGTCTTAAGGTCTTTTCCATAGTTGTGCTTTATGATCTTAAGGTCTTTTCCATAGTTGTGTTTTACGAACTTAAGGTCTTTTCCATAGTTGTGCTTCAGGATCTTAAGGTCTTTTCTATAGTTGTGCTTCAAGATCTTAAGGTTTTGTGTTTTACAAATCCTTAATAATATGTTTGACGTTATTGAATGACAATAATTATAATCCATAGATGAATGGGTGGGATTCAGATAACTAATTATGAGCGAATAATGGATTAATCATGAACTAACCAAAGTTGAGGGTTGCTATAATAATAATCCATGGTTGACATGCCCTTGAGACATGTAAAGTTGTCCTTGCCCTGTCTCATATGACTGAGGCTTGGAGGAGCAGAAACAATCGATTTCGAGAAACCTGACATGAATTAACGTGCAGCCAATGTGTAAACCAAGTATTGTCTTATCAGTCCCAAATTCAGTTTCATTGTCAAATCCTTAATCACTACCTTAATATTTCCTAGTAACCACATTCTTGATGTTAGTTAATTGGACCCCATCATCATGCATAAAAGGTCAAGACAAGTGAAATCATACAATATTGTATGACTATATCAATGTGGCCAAATAACTGCAAACTGCAATGCTTCAAACAAACAAGTCAACCACTGATCCACACAATAAATTTATAATTGTCTATAATCATTCATAATTTCAACATCTGACAAGCTCAGATCCTCATATGCACCACATATATTCCCCTTTGTCTATGCGTTGGTATGTGCTATATACCGATCATAATATACCATCCATCATGATTGATATCAAAACTTTTGTTCTGACCTTCATATAGTATCTCAGAATTAGTCAAGGAAAGTGACACCATACAATATATTGCATGACTATGTCAAATTGGCATTCCAGTCAAGACTTAAATGTGGGCAAATAATTGTGATGCCCTCAACTGAAAGATTGAATATGGACACAATATTGTCCACCATTCATCATTTCAATGTCAAAGGTTGTTCCTCGTGTTTTTCTACAATATGCAGACTGTGTCTTCACATCCATATAATGAAGCCTCCTTAGTAATTCAATTCTCATATATCAGACAAAATGTCATGAATACCCCTTTGTGTATATATGAGGTAATATAATATGTGTAATATATAGCAATGATCTAAATTCAACCAGAATTAATATCAATATGAACTTGGAGAAATATGTGTCAAGTGAGAACTCTTGGTACACCATCTTGTACATATAGCTGTACATAATAACATCACATCTCTTGTGTTATTGGTTGAATCTCCGAACAGTACTTAGTCCATTAACTTTTCTGTATCTTGTCATAGGATGTTAAGTTGTTGTCTGATTATATCAGCCATTGAACTGAGATGTAATCCCAACACTAGTAACAATGATTTTGATGTTGAAGAGTATACATAGTCATGAAACTTCACATAAATTCCTCCTAATGCTACATGATTTCCACCGTTAGGTCAAAATTCCTTTTCAACTAGATGATGCTACATTATATTTAACCTTTTAACCAAGGCCTGCAATCTTTTTCTTTGTGGAAATACACCCAAATCATCCTGCTATAATCATCTAAATGTTTGCATCCTAGTATCGGACATGGCTCAAAAGCCTCCGATGATTCATGTTTGCACAGCTACAAAGAAGCAAAAAAATTCAAAAACTTCGTATGGAATCAGCTTGGATTCACACTGTTTATGGTTTGAAATTATGACATTATTCATCTTCATAGATAAATAACAAGCATGATCCTCCATTCTCTAGTGATATTTTGTATTTAGTGAAATGAGTCAACATACAAAAATACAAAGTACAAATTGAATGACTGTTGTCTAGTGAAACCGAATTAAGGAAATGGGAATTGGAATCAGATACATACATTGAAACGGGCCGAGGCAAGCTACCATCTACTATAAGAGTGCTAATACTAATCAACTGAGGATTGTAAATTAGCTACCATCTACTATAAGGGTGCCAATACTAATCAACTGAGGATTGTAAATTATTATAATTGTGGAACTTAAGCTACCATCTACTAATCAACTGAGGAGTGTAAATTATAGTAATTGTTAAACTTAAGCCACCATCTACTAAAAGAGTGCCAATACTAAGCTGCAACTGAGGATTGCAAATTATAGTAATTGTTAAAACTTTCCATCTTTATCTTCCTTTTCTTAGAGTGTGATCTCTTCCTTTTTGGCCTTCCTTCTAATTTTCTTTCTTTCTTTTGCCTTGCTGCACTTGATTCCCCTTCCATTTCCTGCTTTTTTTTTTGGGTGAAACCTTAAGTTCTTTGTATAGGCAAGAAGTCTCACACACATATGTAATCATCATTGCCACTTTAACAAAGTAAGGAGATTCAGATGATGAGGGATTGAGCTGGGGGCTTGCACAAATCGGGAACCTTACCTTCCTGCACGGTTATGATTTAGTCACATCCGGGAGCTTGGCGTGGATGGTGCTCACGTCCGGGAGCTTGGCATGGCACCATTGCAACAATTTGTGAGGCTCTAGGATGTGTTGGGAGGAGGAGGAGGAGGAGTGATAGGGGTTGCGTATAAAGAGCCGAGCGCACGGAATGAGGCGGTCGGACGGGAGGCTCCTCTGACATGAGGAGGAGTACGAGGTCCGGCAGAAGAAATCGATGAAACGCGAGCAGATTGGGTCATGGGTATGGATGTAGAGATGCGGCTGCCACCGCCTCAACCATGACATTCTCATCTCTACTTCCGCGGATGACTCCTCCTTCTCGGCCATCCCCGGAAGCCTCTCACAACTACCGCGAGCAGTTAGGTGTGGCGGATTGAAGAGATGAGCTTCCAGAAGCTTCCCCTTCTTGGCCATGGCGCGCCCTGCGAGCAATGCTATGGCCGCGCCCATCGAGTGACCCGTCACGCACACTCTCTCCCATCCCACCTCTTCCACCGCCCTCTCCACGGCTGCTAGCGCGATCTCGTACCTTCGGTGGAGCTCCAGCTTCCCGAAACATATCAATGCATTCGCCTCGCAGTCTCCCGTCCGGAGCATTGTCCCGCGGAATGAAACCACGAGGCTCGGCGGGGCACTCGGCCCACCGTGATTCGGTCGGGTTTGGCTTCGGTAGACTGCCCCGAACACAGTATTCCGGTCCGTGAGCATCTCCTCGAGTTCATAGCCGAAATGTGTCCACCATGTCGCGGTCGCCCTGTCCACCTCCGACTCCTTCGACCACCTCTCCCTGTGCTCTGGATCTTTCTCGAGGTTGTACACAGCCTTGACCAAGCATGCCATCGCAACTCGGCGGTGAGGCATCTCCGGATCCCTAATTACGATAACATAATCTAACCATTAGTTTAACCATAATTCGAAGTTAATTACGGACACCGATCATAATCCACACATGAATGGGTGAGCTAATGATGTATGAAGATCATGATTAACTAAGTTACCAAAGCTGAGGATTTCTATAATCCATGGATGAGAGGCCCTTGAGCTGCTCCAAGCTTTCATGGACTTTCCTCATGACCGAGGTTTGGGGTTTAGCGGAAACTATAGGTTTCAAGAAACCGGAGATGGAACAGCTGATGAACAAGACCAAGGTTGAAGATTGAAGAATGCAGCGCAGCCTCCGTGTGCTCTCGCCCTTAATCGTTTGTGTTATACTTAATCACTCTCTTAATGCCAGCTAATGATCGCTCTCTTAATGTTAGCCAATGATTACTATCTTAATCTTAGCTAATAATCATTATCTTAAGGTCAGCTAATTGGACCCATGACCATAAGGATAAGGAGAAAAGTCTATATATATATATATATACAAAGGTCAAGACAAGTGGCCTTATATTCAATATTGTACTATGAATGACTATGTCAAAGTGGCATTCATATGGAGACTTCCAATAATTACTACTTAATGTTCGCTAATAACCACTATCTTAATGTTAGCTTAATAATCACTATCTTAATGTCAGCTAATTGGATCCATGACCATAAGGATGAGGAGAAAAGTTTATATACACACATACAAAGGTCAAGACAAGTGAGGTAATATTCAATATTGTACTACTAATGACTATTTCAAAGTGGCACTCGTACTAAGACTTCCAATTTGTCATAAAGTGAGTGCAATTTGTCATATGGTTGACATAAATACAATTCAACCAATGTTTATAAATTATCACTCATACTTTTCAATGCCCCAAAACTTCATCCTAGAGATTATATTCGTCCTCTTGATGTGACATCTTTGTGTGTCATAATTACGGAATCGTCCGAAAGCTCATCCTCATATGATCCTCAATGCGATGTCTTCACATTGTAACATAGTGAGACACACATAACTAGAATATCATACATACACATTATGTTCTAATATATGCGTAAACATGTGTTATGATCGGCTTAATATGTGTTATACCAATCATACACCATCAACCATTATCATCATCATTATTATTATTGAAACTTTTGTTCCACGTGTATATTAAAAGTTCTAGAAAGTAAAATCATGTACAATATTCTATGGCTATGTCAGACCACATAATCGACATTCAAGACGAAACTTAAACTTGACCAAATAATCAAGATGCCTTTGACAAACAAGACAACATATAATGGGCACGATATTGTCCACCATTCATGGTTTCAATGTCAAAAGGCAATCCTCAATATATCATCCTAGAGGCAATCTCTTTGCATCGTCATAATGAAGAATGCTTAGTAGTTCAAGGATACATTGTAAGCAAAATATCATTGATGCCCTTTGTGCATGTATGTTGTAATATGGGCAATATTAGCAATAATGTAATGCAAATAATTATTATATCAAAACTACTCCTCATCACTTCATAGAAAAACCTATACACTCATTCATAAAACCTTGAACTTGCTAAAGGTAAAAAGTGACGGAGAAATATGCAAGATAATCTAAATAATCTGACTTAACATATCGTAAAATAACCCATGGTCTCTCTAGAACCTAACCAAGGTATTACTCCAACAAAATATGAGTTATGGGCCATCCCCACATTGTTATGATCATTATTATTCCTATTGATAGATGTTATTTAATTGACATGTTTAATACATCGATAAATTTGGGAGATTGATCACATTCTCTTTGTTCTCTCATATGTATGACACAAGCAACAAAAGATAGACTAACAAGAGGATATGCTTCCCTCTCACTCTTAAAGAGACAATGCCACCATGCATGCTTCCAAGAGCCACGAACAAAGGGGTAGCTCTTCGACTCATTAGTAACCACTTCCCTCATGTATGCAGCAGTGGTTTGAGCTCCGGGGCTACCACCTTTCATGTGGTCGCAATTAGAGAGACCATTCATCATAATGCTATCACGACATATTTGAAGCAGATCAACACTAACATATGAAAATCATTGGAGAAAAGTTCACTTTACCCCTTGTGCTAATATCATGGTTTGGTGATACTAGCTTTTGGTCTAATATCGTGGTAAGTTGACTTTTCACAAATGGCCTAGACATTAATTAACTACCTCCTCTTAGGTACGACCTTGAGATAGATAAAACTTTAATATCTTATGGGAACCGTAAGAAAGTGATACGCCAAGAAATATGACAAATTTATATTCTACATAGATGGATGAAACCATTAGAATCACTCCCATCTTAAATGTTGTACTTTATGGAGAATTTCATACATCTCTTTGAGTTGGGTTTCATTATACAACCAAAATATTATAGATATATTCTTATTACATGCACTAAGGGTTACTGTTGGACAACTTGGAGTATCATCCCACCAACTTGAGATTGAAAATGATCGTGCTAATGGAGTTCCTAGAGAGGAGAGGATATATAGATTATGTCACATTCAGATAATAGGATGAGTACCATTTTACATGCAAATGTGCAACTTCCATCGAGATAAGAGAAAATACCAAGACATACTTGGACCCTCTCACACCCTCTCCCAATTATTCGATACATAAGACATAAAGACACTACGTAGGTATATCTTAGAGCTAAAATGACATAGAGAGAGTAAGCTACAAAATGTTAACCGTAACCTTTCTAATATTCATCAACACGTAAACATTGAATTTTTTCAAGGACAGGGGGGAACGAGGAATGTGGACACACTTGCAACACGACCTCTCCCTTGTTGAAGCAAAAAACCAAAGAGCAACAAAATTCCCATTGGATAATTAGGCTTCAAAGTCACTCATTATCATGTAGAAGACATTAAGAAGATAAAGGAACGCGAGTTACTTCGTGTAGAAACTATGGTCAGGATATCATTTACATTGAGACCATTGGCCACACTTTCATTGAAACCCTTAAACCCCTTGCTCCATTTCGAGAAACTTGGATGGAAATGTGTTGAGAGATAAAGCTCAACTTAGTTTAGTTAGTTAGTCAACACATGTAACTTAGTAGTTACCTAGATAGAATCTAGTTAGTGTGTTGACCATAAAGCCTTAAATAGGATTTTGTACTCGAGTGGGATACATTGTAGATCCACCACTCCATGCTCATTTAATATAGGACTTACACGTTGTACCTATATTCTCCTAGCACATGTGCACCCTTGCACATGAAACCTATATATACCTCATTGAAGGTATTTTTGTATTTGATGATAGTTGATGATATTTATCTTTTAATATACTTTATCATCCCCCATCTTGTTTTTGTGTTCATAAGTGTACTTCTCTCTCTCTTCCTCTCACGCACACATACACGCATATATCACTTAATTTTCCGCTACGTAATCTCTTAACTTAATCACATAATTAGGTAATAATTATTCTTTAATTAATTACCTAATCCTTAACATGGTATCAGAGCGTGTGGTTTAGAAAATCCACTAAGCCCACCCGACTCCGTGATTGTGTGTTCCGAGACGCCGACGACAAAATCCGGCTATCGGCTACTGTAGTGCCGCTACGTAGCACGTGTATGTGATCGAAGGAAGAAAAGCAAAAGAAGAGAAGACACAATCAACATGAACACACAAATGGGTAGCTCGCTCCCTAGTGAATAGCTAGATTGGAGCAATTATTCATCTTGGGAGTACAAGATGACCCAATACCTCGTCGGACAAGGGTATTGGAGCTACATCAAGACGCTCAAGAAAATCAACCCGACTTGAAAAATGCTGACGATACAACATGGGAGCAAGCGGCGAGTCGAGTCATGTATTGCTTGGCAACATGTGTCCACGACCACATGCTTAGCCACATTCGAGACGCCGAGACGCCCAAAGAGGCGTGGGAGAAATTAAAGAAAATGTTCGCCACCAACACGACCGCCCGAAAGCTTCAATTCCGACAAGAGTTGAACAACATTCAACAAAAAGACATGTTCGTGTCGGACTACACCGCCAAAATCAAGAGCATTTGTGACTCACTTGGCTCCATCAACATAAACGTCGACGAAGACGAGATGGTTCAAGGATGCTTGGGTGGTCTCGCACAACGATCTGATCCACTACGGACGGCAATCTTGGCGAGAGAAAACCCTCCTTCATTCTTCGACCTCCAATCAATGCTATTGGTCGAAGAGAACCACGTCCGAACAAAGACCAAGACATTGGAAGGACAAATGTTCTTTTTGAATTCGGACGGTGACCGAGGAGGAGGTCACGACGGTAGAAGAGGTCAATTCGATCCATCACGTGAAGGGAACTCAAACCTTCATGGAAGCCACTGAGGAACCTTCGGAAGAAGGGGGAGCTTCCAAGCCGAACAAGGTCAGCAAATGAGGCCCGCAACTTGCAACTATTGCGGCAAAATCGGCCACCGTGAGGAGGAATACCAAAAAAGAAGAAGCGAGTCGGCTTCCACAAGTCGACAACACACGAATTACGCCGTCAAGTCCGAATACGATGATTACGACGGACTATTCATAATGAGGCATAGAGCGAACTCTATGATGGCCTCCAACTCCGCAAGCACCTCCAACTCGAAAGACGTGTGGTTCGTCGACTTCGGCGCCTCACATCACATGACATCCCACAAAGAATGGTTCAATGACTTGCGTACACCGGATCGACTCGGCTACATAGAGACGGGAGACGATACCACGCATCCCATTAGGCACATCAGCAACGTTCCATTTGGCAACAATGGCAAGAACAATTGCATCAAGAATGTCTTACATGTGCCCACGATAACGAAGAATTTGGTCTCGGTAGGCCAAATCGTGGAGCAAGGAATGGAAGTTTGCTTCAACAACAAAGGTTGTTTCATCGAGAAAGATGGCCGACTCATAGTGAAGGGGCGGAGAGATTGCCGAATGTTCATCCTTGATTCGAACGAGGTGAAATCGGCAATGTACGCCAAAGGTCTCAAAACCGAGACAAGCATCAAGTTGTGGCACAAGAGAATCGGCCACATAAACCTCCAACGGCTTCGAGCGATGCAAACCAAGGGAGTCGTCATCGGATTTCCAACATTCGAGTTGAAACGAGTCAACCGAGTATGCGAAGCATGTAAACTCGGCAAACAACATCGACTCCCATTCCCGAAGGAGAGCTCCGCGAGCAAAGGCCTCCTTGACGTTATACAATCGGATGTATGGGGAGGGCTCAAACGTCGACGATCGGCAGATGCTGATACTACGTAACCTTCATTGACGACTACTCACTCTATGCGTGGATCTACCTGATGAAGAAGAAAAGCGAAGTACTCTCTCACTTCCAAAAGCTCAAGGGGCAAGTCGAAAAAGAAACCGGTTGGCACATTCGATGCCTACGATTGGATGGAGGAAAGGAGTACTTCTCCGACGAGTTCACGTCCTACCTCCAAAGTGAAGGCATTCGGAGAGAATTCTCATGCCGACACACACCCCAACAAAATGGAGTCGCCGAAAGGAAAAAACAGCAAATACTCGAGGTAGCACGCGCCATGATGCATGAGAAGCACATGGCGAATTTCTATTGGGCCGAAGCGGCATCCACGACCGTCTATCTCATGAACTGGTGCACCACCAATAGAGTCCATGAGCTAACTCCATACGAGCTCCTCGTCGGAAGGAAGCCGATCTTGTCGCACCTCAAGGTGTTCGGAAGCATTGCGAATGTACGCATCCCGAACGAACAACGACAGAAGCCCGACGCGAAGTCGGAGGAATGCATCCTCATAGGATACTTGTCCGAGAAGAAGGCGTACAAGTGTTATAACCCTTCTACCCGAGCGGTTCGGGTAAGTTGAGACGTAGTCTTCGACAAGTCCGCATCGTGGTATGCACCAGAGGCAACTTCAACTTTGACTCCGCTCGACCCGGAATCCGCCGAACAAGAGGTAGAAGATGGAGATCGCTTTGAAGAAAGGTCGATTACAGCAAAGCCTAGTGGGCCACAAGAGCCCGCATGCGACCCAAGCACGTCGCAACCAAGTACGAACTTGGACAAAGGCAAAGGTAAGATGCCCGAATACGAAGTCAATCACCCCAACGACAGTGATTCGGATGTGTCAGATCCCTCACTAGACAATGAGTTCGGTGTACCCATCATGCGGACACCCGGAGTAAAGAAGGCGCTCACATCGGCGAGCGAAAAACTTCGACGCTCATCTAGAGCTAAGAACCCTGTCACCCGGCTCGGCTACAACAAGTATATGGCCCATCATTACGCCTTCGCGATGAAGGTAGTGGCCGAACAAGAGCCCAAGAGCTCCACTGAAGCGGCTCGTAACCCACGATGGGTGGAAGTAGTCGACCTTCACCCACATGCTACAAGCCTTCGTCGCCGTCTTGAGGGGGAGGACTCGAGATTGCCACGGCGAACAAAGCTGAAGGCCGGACGGAAGCCGCACAGAAGCCGACATTGAAAGTCGGACAACGCTGAAAACAACGCCGGATGTCAGACGCCTCACACTTGAGCTTGAGGGGGCGCGTTGAGAGATAAAGCTCAACTTAGTTTAGTTAGTTAGTCAACACATGTAACTTAGTAGTTACCTAGATAGAATCTAGTTAGTGTGTTGACCATAAAGCCTTAAATAGGATTTTGTACTTGAGTGGGATACATTGTAGATCCACCACTCCATGCTCATTTAATATAGGACTTACACGTTGTACCTATATTCTCCTAGCACATGTGCACCCTTGCAAATGAAACCTATATATACCTCATTGAAGGTATTTTTGTATTTGATGATAGTTGATGATATTTACCTTTTAATATACTTTATCATCCCCCATCTTGTTTTTGTGTTCATAAGTGTACTTCTCTCTCTCTTCCTCTCACGCACACATACACGCATATATCACTTAATTTTCCGCTATGTAATCGCTTAACTTAATCACATAATTAGGTAATAATTATTCTTTAATTAATTACCTAATCCTTAACAAAATGAAACTAGTCTCAACTCATAGCTTTAATATAGAATATGCTACATGCCATAACATTTTTGTACTACACTAACACTATTTTATTTATGTTTATTTTTATTTTTATTTTCGATGATTGCGTGTACATCCCATTATTGTAAGCAACTCATGGGCCATATTTGGTCTTCGAAGATGTTAATAATATATCTTTATTCTTTCTCTCTCTCTCTAGAACGTAGGGTGTAAGGTATACAAAAGTTGCAAGATCTAGATAATCTCATCTAGTTAGAATGCTTTTAAATATTAGTTGTGACGGGAACTTGTCGTTCCTTATGCGCAACGCTCGGCCACAACCGAGATTCTTTTCATACACAGAAAACAGGAAACGAAAAACACGACACAAAGGAGAGGAAGATACACAGGAGGTTTACGTGGAAAACCCCAAACTAGGGGAAAAACCACGGCAGCCCACAGGCTGCAAACTGTCACTATGTAAGAATGTACAGAACAATGAGTTCACGGAGGCAACGACCTCGGACTCACGATCTTCGCCACAGGCGGCGGTTACAACAGAGGCAGCGACCTCTTTCTCTCTCTCTCTCTCTGTACAACGTTACGTACTGTCTCTGCTTCTTGCACCAACGAGAAAAATAACAACTACTTTATATTAGTTTGCCCTAAGTCATATTTATACTAATATGACTTTTCGGCTATTTACAAATATAGCCACGATGGGCTCTCAGAAACATATTTATGAATATGTCTCTTCATCCTGTTCATACCGGGCCTGCACCATCTGGCTCTCCGTAGTCGGGTACTCCTCATCCGGTTCATACCGGGCCTGCACCATCCGGCTCTCCGTAGCCGGGTACTCCTCATCCGGTTCATATCGGGCCTGCACCATCCGGCTCTCCGTAGCTGGGGTACTCCTCATCCGGTTCATACCGGGCCTGCACCATCTGGCTCTCCGTAGCCGGGGTCCTCCTCATACGGTTCATACCGGGCCTGCACCATCTGGCTCTCCGTAGCCGGGGTCCTCCTCATACGGTTCATACCGGGCCTGCACCATCTGGCTCTCCGTAGCCGGGGTCCTCCTCATACGGTTTCGGCCTCGGCCGAGTTTGTTCATCGTCACTGATCTTCTCCCTTCCCATCCGGAGGGACCTGTCTCCCAACAAACTCCCCCTTCACTCCGGCATGGGGTGTCTTACCAGTCCGATCCTCTTCCAGCATGCGTCCAGCTTGTCGGGTGTCAGCACTTTGGTCAGCATATCTGACCCGTTCTCGGCCGTGTGGATCTTCGTCAGTGCGAACTCCTGGTCATCTACTCTTTCCCGGATCTAGTGATACCTCCGCTGGATATGCTTCGTCCGGGAATGGTAGGCCGCATTCTTAGCAAGGTGGATGGCACTTTGACTATCGCAGTAGAGTCGGTATTCCTCTTGCCGGATACCGAGCTCTCCGATGAAGTCCTTCATCCATAATATTTCCTTGCCGGCTTCCACAGCCGCCATGTACTCCGCCTCTGTGGTTGACAATGCAACCGTCTTCTGCAGCCTCGACTGCCACGAAACAACTCCCCCTACATATGTCATCACATATCCGGATGTAGACCGGCTGGTATCCACATCAGCCGACATGTCCGAATCGGTGAAACCGTCCAGTTGAGGTTTTCTGGAGCCGAGTCGGAGACACATATTTGAAGTGCCCTTCAAATACCAGAGTATCCATTTGACCGCGTTCCAATGCTCCTTGCCGGGATTACTCATGAACCGGCTCACCACTCCGACTGCGTATCCTATATCCGGTCGGGTACACACCATAGCGTACATCAAGTTCCCGACGGCAGAGGCATATGGAATCTTCATCATATCCGCCTTCTCTGCTTTCGTCTTCGGGCTTTGCTTGCCGGATAGCCTGCAGTTTGCCGGAAGTGTCGATCCGGCCGGTTTCGCTTCTGACATGTTGAACCGGTGAAGCACCTTTGTCACATACTTCTCCTGTGACAGCCATAGTTGCTTCTTTAACCGGTCCCGAATGATGTGCATCCCCAACATCTGTCTTGCCGGACCCAAGTCTTTCATTGAGAAGGTCCGGTTGAGGGCCTTCTTCAGCATCCGTATTTTGACTTGGTCACGTCCGACGATCAACATGTCATCCACGTACAGGAGGAGTATCAGGAAGTCTCCTCCTTCGAACTTCTTCACAAACACGCAGTGATCGGCCTGTGTCTTGTGGTACCCTTGATCGGTCATGAAGGAGTCGAACTTCCGGTACCATTGCCGAGGAGCCTACTTCAATCCGTACAGGCTCTTCTTCAACCGGCATACCAGGTGCTCCTTCCCTTTCTCCACAAATCCTTCCGGTTGCTGCATGTAGATCTCCTCTTCGAGGTCGCCGTGAAGGAATGTCGTCTTCACGTCCAGCTGCTCTACCTCGAGGTCCATGCTTGCTGCTATACTCAGCACTGTCCGGATGGAGGTCATCTTTACTACCGGGGCAAATATCTCGTCGAAGTCCACGCCCTTCTTCTGCTGGAACCCCTTCACCACGATCCTGGCTTTGTATCTCGGGGGGTTGCCGGCATCTCCCAGTTTCAACTTGTACACCCACTTGTTTCGGAGTGCCCGCTTTCCTTTCGGCAACTCCACCAATTCGTATGTATGGTTCTCATGCAGGGAATCCATCTTGTCCTGCATGGCACTTAACCATTTTCGGTTGTGGGTGTCTTCCTTCACTTCTTCGAAGCTTTCCAGCTCCCCGTCATCGGTCAACAGAACATGCTCTGCATCCGGAAATCTCCGGGGGGCCCTTCTCTCTCTGAGAGGATATCTACGTCTTCGGGCTTCGGTAACCGGCTCCTCCATTTGCTCTTTCATCCGAATCCGATTCGGGGTCTTGGCCGATTCCGGTCTCAGCTTCCTCTACTTCTTCTTCTGTCGGTTCGGTATCCTCACCGTAACCGGCTGGTTCCTCGAGTGCTAACCGGTCTCTTGCCGGTTGGGTCTGCTCATCGTAGAGTCTATCCTTACCGGTCGACTCAGAGTTCATTATCTTCTTCTCCGACTCCCAGTTGGCGAGCGTCTTGTCCTCCATGAAGATAATATCTTGACTCCGGAATACCTTCTTGTCGACCGGGTCCCACACTCAGTAGCCGAACTCATCGTCACCGTAACCGAGGAATATGCATGGCCGGGTCTTTGGATCTAACTTACCTCTCCGGTCCTTAGCTACATGCACATAAGCGAGACACCCGAACACCTTCAAATGCCGGTAGGATACTTCCTTACCGGTCCATACTCTTTGTGGCGTGTCTCTGTCCAAGGGTACTGAGGGTGATCTATTTATCACGTATGTCGCCGTCGACAGTGCCTCAGCCCAAAACTTCTTGGGTAGTTTTGCATGCGCTAGCATACTCCGGACCCTCTCCATTATGGTCCGGTTCATCCTCTCGGCCAGTCCGTTTAGTTCCGGCGTCTTCAGCACGGTAAATTCAAGCCGGATTCCCTTCGAGCGGCAGTACTCCTCGAACTGCCCCCGGTACTCTCCTCCGTTATCTGCTCGAACCGCCTTCAGCTTCCGGCCGGTTTCTCTTTCCACTCTTGCGTGGAGCTCTTTGAAGACGGATAACACCTGATCCTTCGTCTTCAACGGTGTGGCCCACAGTTTCTGGCTGTGGTCATCTATGAACGTCACGAAGTACTACGCTCCGGCATGTGACTTCGTGTCTACCTGACACACATCCGTATGCACCAACTCCAGTGGTGCATTACGTCTCATCGGTGGCCTTGGTCGGAAGGAGGTCCGGTTGTCTTCATATCGGGCCTGCACCATCCGGCTCTCCGTAGCCGGGGTCCTCCTCATGCGGTTCAGGCCTCGGCCGAGTTTGTTCATCGTCACTGATCTTCTCCCTTCCCATCCGGAGGGACCTGTCTCCCAACAAGTTGAAGATTTATTGGGGCCTCAACACTATATAGTATATGATTATAGAACAAAGGTTGATGACTATATTGATGATCAAATGACAAAATTTTGGAGTAAAAAATTGTAATATTGCATAAATTCAAACATCAACCTCCAACATTGGCATATCTACCACATCTTACCACCCCTTTGGCATTAACACATGCATAAATCTCACATTTCTTTGAACTTGCTCATAGAAGCTAGGCTTTGAGGTAACATCATGGCATCACAAGACATCGATTGTGCATACGTGGAAGGTATTCAAAATAGGTTGAATAACTTAAAATGACTTAATCCATGAGTATTGTTGAGAAAGTTTTTGATAAACAATACATTCTTGAAAACAAGGAGCATGGATTGATTAAAGTCAAGACAAATATGGTGTGAGTGAGCACCATGATCACTTGGCACTTGATACTACAATATGTGTTCGTTTAGTGGTTGCAAATTTCATGATGTGGCATGAGTGAAGGGAGAAAAGCATGTAAAAAACAAGGTGTACAAAAGCTTAGGAATAATTTGGTCAAACTTGTCACTGATCAAACGAATATTCAAAAACAATAACTCTAATGATAAAGCTTGCCACTAGTAACAAAAGTGTAAACGGTTGAAAACCTATGAAAGGAAACTAATGTGAGATGAAATGTCTCCTTTTGTTTTTCTTATGTAGACTTTTCAAGTAATATACTGTGAAATGCACATAAGAGATCAAAACCAATCTACTTAGCTTCTTACTTCTTAATCAATTTATAGTTGATATAACGGAACCCATTTGAATTGGCTTGGCTAAACAGGGTGTGCTAAAAGGGTGGGTCATTTTGGGCACACGCATCCTAGTGGGTCAACTTGTGTGCGTGCATCCTAAAAAGGGTGAGCTAAAAGGGTGGCACAAAGGAACACATGAACACCACATTTCCCCCCTGCGAGAAACAAGAGATTGAGGGGCATGAACAAGAACAGGACAGGTACATGAACAAGAGAAGGAACAATGGCTTGTCGAAGGAGGGGGAGCATCTAATGGCAGGTTTCAAATGGAAATCCATGGATGATTCTAGTGTGAGGCGAGGGTTACGCCCATAGAGTGCTCGAAAAGGGTTGATTTATGCAGCCATCTCATGTTTGAGGGTCTTGTTGAGGCGTTCGGTGAAGATGGCGTGGGGATGTAAACATCTACGGACACGTAGTTGAGTTGCAACGACGTTGAGGACATCCACGTGGAACTGTTGGCCTTGATAATTGGACGGGGCTAGTGACGAAAAACGAGCTAGCAATCGGCGAATAGAGATCAATCACTGTTGTGGACTGAGGGCCACCTGGACTTTGCTGAGGTGGGGGACAGGAGGGCTATCGTGTCGGAGGGGGATCGAGGAAATATCATATGGCAGCGAAGATCAATTGCTCCTGTGGACTGAGGGCCACCTGGACTTGGCTGAGGTGGGGGATAGGAGGGCTATCGTGTCAAAGGGGGATCGGGGAAAAGATCATTTGGCAAAGAAAGATCAATCACTCTTGTGGACTAAGGGCCACCTGGACTCGGCTGAGGTGGGGGATAGGAGGGCTATCGTGTCAGAGGGGGATCGGGGAAAAGATCATTTGGCAAAGAAAGATCAATCACTCTTGTGGACTAAGGGCCACCTGGACTTGGCTGAGGTGGGGGACAGGAGGGCTATAGTGTAGGAGGGGGATCGGAGAAACTAATGGGACAAGAAGTTAGTGGGCAACCTAAGGTGAGGGGGAAGAGTTGGTGGGGCAAGACATAAAAGTGGTGTGAGAAAGTGAGAGTGTCTAAGGTGAAGGTGTAGTGGGCTTGCGTGTTAGAGAGGTATAGATGGTGATCGCAAAAAAAGACTTGGATGGAGGAAGCGATGGATGTCGAGAGGCCTAACTAGTGAATTAAGGCGGTGCTAATGGAAGAGATACTACTACAAGAGACTAACAAGAGTGTCGGTGACAGTGGCGAGGGCGATGCTACCTACGAAGCAGAAGAGGTGGATGCTTGGATGTGGGGGCTGGTACCCGTCATCTCCACCAATATGTGAAATGCACATAAGAGATCAAAACTAGTCTACTTAGCTTCTTACTTCTTAATCAATTTATAGTTGATACAACGGAACCCATTTGGGTTGGCTTGGCTAAAATGGGTGTGCTAAAAGGGTGGGTCAACTTGGGTACGTGCATCCTAAAAAGGGTGAGCTAAAATGGTGGCACAAAGGAACACATGCACACCACAATACTAAGGTGTATCTTCCTTTAATAAAAAAAGGAAACTAATGTGAGAAAATGAGCTATAATTCATAAGTGATATGAAGGAAGCATGTAAACAAGTCGTCATACAATTTGTGAAAACTATACATCCATGTAGGTATAAAGTCAAGCACATGCTAAAAGGAGATCAATTTTGCAAAAGTTAGGCACCCATGCAATAATAAAGTCAAATACATGCTCAAAATTAGAAAATGTCACAATGCATTTTTAAAGGAGAGGATACTAGTTTTATACAACAAGGGAGCTCTTGAAAGCTATAAAATGAGAAGATGAGACTAGATACATGCCTTTGCTAGTGAACTTATACACACATATGTGTATCAAACATGTTGTTATCTGTGTAGTACAAGGTTAGCCCAAGTATATATGTGAGCTAATTATCCTTTTTATCTTTTAATGTTTCTCAAGGTGAATACTTGAATAAGACTAGCTTTCAGTGAAAGCAATGAAAGATGTTAAAACACCTATGGCTCAGTAATCACATAACATCAATGGCTTCAATTACCTACTCTTTATGGTTGTAGTTTATTCGATTTTATTCAATCCTTTAACTTGAAAACTGATTTCGCCCATTCAAACATTCACTAATTTATCCTTTAAAGTTTACATTTTGAGTTTGTTTGCAACTTAATATTACATAATAGGGCCCTTTATATTTCAGTGAAAGCAATGAAAGATGTTAAAACACCTATGGCTCAGTAATCACATAACATCAATGGCTTCAATTACCTACTCTTTATGGTTGTAGTTTATTCGATTTTATTCAATCCTTTAACTTGAAAACTGATTTCGCCCATTCAAACATTCACTAATTTATCCTTTAAAGTTTACATTTTGAGTTTGTTTGCAACTTAATATTACATAATAGGGCCCTTTATATTTCTAGGTGGTCGATTACACACTTGATTTATGTCACAATATCAAACTACCATGCCTCTAACATTTTATTAGCCTTGTGTTCAACTGTTTATTTGTTATTTCCCATCATCTCTTAGCTTTTCTCGGCTTGTTTATCAAAGTCTCTTTGTCTTGTTCTTTAACGACATTATTCTTCTTGCAAATTTGTCTACATGAGCTGGAAATTTAGCTAGTTTGCTTCGCTTCTTCAATTCAATAGATTTAGTAGTTTTCTTGATGTTTATTGTGAACATATCTATGATTTGAATAATTCATAGTGTTGTTACTATTGATGTTGTGGTACTCGAAGTTGAATCCACATATACTCTCTCATCCTCCACTTCTTGTCCATTTGCACCTCATTCATCCACTGCTTGGTCATTTGCTAGATATCCTTGTCTTTTATCAAAGTATTTTCTCACCCACCTTACCTTGTCTCATGACTCCATATAAGCCAATGTTAAGTAGATGACACGTGGCACACTAGTCGTGAAGATATGGGCACCAACAGGGAACACCAAGCAACTAATCTACGAAAAGGGGGGATAGAACAATCCAAGCAGGACAAATGCAAGCCAAAGGCCAATTTAGTGTGAAACGGCCACACTCACTTTGTAAAAGCTATAAAAGCCACTATGTAGTGTCTTTTATAGTTCTTCTCAAATCTTCAGAGTTTCTCCTAGTGATTAAAGTTTGAAGCTTCCTCTTCTATCTCCCAATTTCTCTACCTTGTTGGTGCTCAACCACTTTGTACTAAGAGTGGTGATAATAAAACATTGTCTTCATTTTTTACTTCTTTGTTCAAGTGTACGAGAGAGTAAAGTGAGAGAGACAATAAGAGAGAGGTTAATATTAATCACATAGAACCAAGTAAGCTAGTAGCTCTAAGGTACTTGACACTTACATCCGCTCAGTTAGCCACCAAAAAGGTATACGCTGGTTTGAATCCTAGGCCAACGACATTGACAGGGGATAGAACTTAGTATTACCTTAAGTGCATCCAAGAGAAAAAAAATTCTTCTCTTCATCTTTTGACTTACAAGAGAAAAAGTTTACATCCATCGTCAACATCTTGGTATTGTTCGTTTACATTAGATCTATGCGAATGGGGTTAATATGTTTTTTAGTACATTGAACGGTATCTATATTTTTTGCAAACTATATCAATCTCAAAGAATTCATTTGAAGGGAGCATCCAATTTACTTCAATATTCAAAGATAAACAACACATTTTGGTTGGCCCTAACACTCCACATCTGTGCATTGGATGTTCCTTATGTTGTCATCGATGGCAAAGTCTAGCGATGATAATGTGATCATTTCAATGATCTACTAGTCCCCATCATTGTGTGACCCTCCCCCTTTCACTCAATGATAGGAATCGACAAAGAGATGGCTTGGCTTCTTAGCACAACTCAACTCAAGCCCTTCAAGGACTATATGAAGAAGAACATGTGAGTTCACTTAGAGAGAAGGTATAAAGAAAGGAAAGCTCTTATATACAACATTGTGGACTTAATCTAGTGGTCATATGGATACAAAGAACGATGATTGCAAAAATCAGAACAATCCAGAACTGAAGAATACCTTTTGCCTAACACAAAAAACCTTGTCTAGCTAATTAAAGGAGAATGTGAACTAACGTCAAGTTCAAAAATTGCGTTGTTGGAATATCAAAATAGTATTCCATTAAGATTCTATTCATAGTTGGAGAACTACGAAGGTAGGTATGAGTTAGGTTTGGTTGGTAGGAGCAATGCAATGTTGTCAAGCTGGAAAACATACATCAACAAGTCTCTTGGGGCTTGATATTTAAACTTATTGCCGTGAAGAATGATATTCAAACTCTAGTTATGCTTAAGCATATGTCCAAGTTCTCGAAAACGAGAAAGACGAAGAGCCACTTTCACGATGAGAGTTCAAGGATACTTTTTTGGAGAATAAAAGAGCATTTCATTAATCACATCACAAAAATTTTGTTGAAATTGGCTTTCTGGGAGCCTGAAAATTTTCACCATTATGACACAAGCAATGATGAGAACGAAGAACAATGTGACATTTCAACAATACATCATACACATACGAGGGGCATTTGTCGTCCAAATGATGGCCAAACTCACAAGATTTGCTAGAGTATTTCTTTAGCTCTAGGGGGGATGAAGTTGAGATTGTGCTTATGAAGCAATATGGTGCGAGATCATGTCATCGTAGAAGTGTTATAGTGAATACTCCTCCGCATCATGTTATAATGAAGACTTTACGAGGTCACGATGTGGGAAGGAACGTGGCGAACAATCGGGTTCAAGTTATGTTGCTAGTTTTCGAGGGCATTAGTTTTACCAGCAGGAGGCACGAGTTTGAAATTTGACTCGCAAGTTCAGATTCCTATCGGGTGGTTGTCCCCATTATGTGAAGCAGAGCAATGAGCATAACCTGAATCGATTGTTCGAAAGGCAAAGGAATGGTTTGATACATCGAATTATATCTAACGAGGAGATTATGATCGAGAAGAGTTGTTTGTGTTACGGGGGCGGCTCGGCCGAGAGGCCGGAAGCTTCCGGAGACCAATCAGAAGCTTCTGGAGACTAATCGGAAGCTTCCGGCAACGAGTTGGAAGTTTCCGGAGATCGATGGAATGAACGAATTAAACGCAAGTCTCCCGCATCCACCCGCCGGTTGCCACGTGGCAGGACAGGTGGCAGGGGCTTTTTAGAGTAGGGTCTTCGAGAAGAGAGGAGGGGCGCTGAAGTCTGCCGAGCTGGCAGGTCGGCGATGTTCCACGTAGGCAGCCACGTCAGATATCGCTCCTGCCCCCTCCCCCCCCTTCGCCTTCTTGTTTTTTTTCTGCAGGTCTGCTCCTCCTGCTCCTTCTTTTTTCTTTCTTTCTGCTTCTTCTTCTTCGCCATCGCTGATCAGTTCATCCTCTCTCTCTCTCTCTCTCTCTCTCTCTCTCTCTCTCTGTGCATGCATCCTCTTGGCCATCGATGATCAGTTCATCTTCTGTTCCTCTCTCTGCGAGAACCTGCTTCGCCATCGCTGATCAGTCCGTCGAATCGTCTTCTCTCTTTCTCTGTCTACACTCCCTCTGATCAGTTTATCTTCTCTGCTTTCGCGCTGGCATCTTCTTCAACGCCTCCGAGTTTTGTCTGCTCTCGGACATCTCTTCGATTTGTTCCCTGCACAGGTCAAGGTCCAATCCTTCTTTGCTTTTTCACCTGCACAAGTTTAAGGCCTAATCCCTCTCCGATCTCTCTTCGATTTCTTCCCGGCATTGGCTAAGTGCTAATCCATCCTTGCCATCAAAATCTCGCTCCAAAACGCAGGCCTTTTGCATGTGGTTTCGGAATCTCTGTAAGTATATTCTCTTCCATCTCCCTGTCTCTCGCTGTGCAAGTATTTTTTTTGTTCCATGCATTCTTTCATCTCCTTAATTTTGTACATTGATTTAAACTGGTATTTTCTTCGTAATTTGTTATCCGTATGACAACATAACTGAGATTCTATCCGCAGTGACTCTCCCCCCATCTCTTCTTTTTCTTTCGCGCACATTAACAATATTTATTTCTCTGCATATGTAGCCATAGTACCAGAAATATATCCTTCAGAATGCAATTACAGTGCCTCCTCTACCATTGCTGCATTCATTTGCTCTCTCTCTCTCTCTCATATGAAGTAAAAAACGCAATTCTTTTATATAAAGTATAGAAAAGTATATCGAGCACATCCCTTTTTCAGTCTTGTTTTCTCTGCTCTACTCTCTCCGTGATATTTCATCTTGATTGCACACCCTCTCTCTCTTGTTTATTTGCTGCACAGTATACCTTTATCAGATCTTTCTGGATCTGCTGTCATGTCTGTTTAATCCTTTCGTTTGAGTTCATGTGCTTATTTCTTTCTCTTTCCCCTGTTGATTTACTCGTTTGTTGACTGATATTTTCTCCACCTGTTCTTCCATAACACACAAAGACGCAGGTCCTTGCGATGCAGGTTCAGAATTATCACATTCTTTTAGTCAATCTTCTCCTTGTGCCATGAAACCTGCAATGGTGGATTTTCCATGCATCTTGTGGTTGTAGCCATGCTGTGGGATTCTGGGAGGAAATCGGATGTGACTACGTGGGTCGGTACAATATAGATGGTTCTTTCAGGTCTGGCTGATTCTCTGCGAATGCTTATAAGCCATATTGGTCAATCTACATTGAAAACCCTTATCAGAAGGGAGGAAACGATGGAGAACATTTCTGCTGACCATATACAAAGTATTCTTCCACAGGATGATTCTATGATTGTTGAGAATGAAAATGCAGTAGTAGATGTCTCAGATTTGCAGGAAGAACTTTTAATGCACAGTAGGAACACAGGTAATAGGATCGTCCCTATCAAACGGAAGCTAGAGGATCTTGAGCTTGATATAACTTCTCCATCTAGACATAGACGAGAAACTAGAGAAGAGTGCATGGAAGAAGTTGTAACTAATGATTTCAGTATAATGCATAGAGATTGTAATGTTTCTGTTTCTTTCTCTTCTGACTTTAGCGTGGTTGATCTTGCGGACAAAGATGAAGATTTTACCGAGGTAAAATGTAACATTGATTGTGATATACAGCATGATGATAACAAGATTTTCAGTGATGGTAAAAGTTCTCATACATCAAGGGCAGCAAACAAGGTTATTGATACAGGTGATTATATGTCTATGAATGTAGTAACAGAAGATTCTAAGAGTGGTAGGATCGAAAGCTTTGCTAAAGATTCAGATCATGGTGTATCATTGGCCAATAAAGCTAGTACAGATCATCGTGAGATCGAAAGAAGTCATGAGGTGGCAAGGGCAAGTGTAGATTATTCTTCGGAAAGGGAAAATGGCTTAAATGAACGTGATAATAGTAAGAGAAAATTAGAAACAGATTCTGATTCCGTATGCCATGATACGAAGAAAAGTTTTATAGAAAGTACCAGCTCAAGTTCAATGGGACAATGTTTTTGTGATGAAAAATTCTTAAGTATAAGTAGCTCTCACATGCCTCTTCAATTCTTTGTAAAGACTTACATTGATGGTCGTACCATTGTTCTTCATGGAAATGCATTTGATACAATAGAATCTGTTCACAGACAAATTTTCCTAAAGACGGGCTTACCCTTATCTGAACAGAGGTTGATTTACTTTGGAAAACAGTTGCAGAATGACCAAACTCTTGCTCAATGTCAAGTAGTGAATGATGCTACTCTGCATTTAGTTGCAAGAATGCGTAGCACTGCCCTTCCTCATTCATGGCAACTCATCAATAATCTTGTTGCTATGATCAGAATAACATGTGCTATTGAGTATGACGAAGGTCGAGATTCGAAGTATAGAATGCTCCAGGCTCAGATAAACATAAAATCTGGAGTTAAAGATTACCTGAAGCTAGCGATGAAATCTGCACCATTTTCAGAGCACATGCAAGTATTTCAACTTGCAGGGGCTACATCTGCATTGGTTATGTTGCTACTTTCTCCGATTGAGTTAAATTCTGAATGTGCAGAAGAGTCAATAAGACTATTCTTTTGTTCTAATGAAGATTGTTTACCTAGTCATTTACATAGCCATTGTGCACCTGTTCTATTGGACTTTTGCAAATTGTTGGGTAAAAGTGCTCCTTTCCACCCTCTTTATTCTTCATGCCGTAACGCCCTTGCATGTTTGCTTGATACAACTGTTAATGAGGGCTCTTATTTCCATGATGCAAAATCCGAAACTATTATTCAAGATTTTGCCCCATTTGTCCATGAACTCGCAATAAACCTTTGTTCCAATTTGCAATCTGTTGCACATGATCTTAGAATGAAAGAGAGACCAGCACAGTGCTCTGATGTGAAAGATGGACAGGATTTCACAGCTTTTGCGTCAATCTTATGCAAGGCTATGGAAGCTCGGAATGGTGAAAGTGTTTATACCCCACCTTCCAGTGCATTTTGGGTGTTTTTTTCACAGAATAGAAGTGTAAGAAATTCAAGTAAAGCACAATTTGATATGGGTAGTTTTGTGAAGTTAGATGAAGCAGAAGATGAATCAGGATTAGAGATTGGTTTATCAGAATTGGAGATGGGGTCTCATAGATGGCTCAAATGTCTCTTTCATCAACTTTTGCAAGCAGTAGATGGTTGTTTGGCTGCTATTCAGCAATACGAAGGATTTCAAGACTCATTGCAGTTGTCAGCATCTGATGAAGGGCTTTGGGTGCATTTTTTAGTTGTTCTAAAAGGTCTTCATGTTATTGCACAACTGTCTGAACAGTCTTTGAAAGGTTTGATAAGAATGTTACAAACACGGCATTCTGCATTGAACTTCCTAATCAAGCATTCACGGTGGCATGATGACCATTCATGGCTACTTGATTACAAGTTCCTCTTGAATTTTGAATCAAGGAGGAGACTTGTAATGGCAACACTTCCAGAGCCACAGGATGATCATGATGAAAGACAAGAAATCGTAGTGTCAAGGTCTAAAGTACTATCAGATTCTTTTGAAGTTTTGGCATATGCCGATCCAGATGCCTTACAAGGGGGCATTTCGGTAGAATTCATATCAGAGGAAGCGACAGGTCCTGGGGTTTTAAGAGAATGGTTTTCATTGATTTGTCGGGAGATATTCAATCCACAGAATGCTCTTTTCAAATCTTGTCCATGTGATCAACGCAGGGTCTTTCCTAGTTATGGTAAGTAATATTCTATCTTCAGGGTTTAATTGATTGTAGTCATCAATAAGAAATTCCATAGAAATTTTGATTTGGTTTTACCCATGTCATAGTTATGCATTTCACGAACTTTTTCTGATGCAATTTTCTATACTATCATCCATTTTCTATGTATGTAAAATACTGGCTATTTTTTGAAATGCATGTCATTTATTGTATTAGTGCTAGTCTTTCTTATGCCTAATTCTATTTTGAGAGGTGAGAATAACACAGTGCTTTGGTCTAGTACCAGTTATAATGCTAAATGGCCTTAGTCTACACTGGGAACTCATAATGTGAAAAGGAACATCATAACATCAAAGATTTTAGTATGCTTAAAATAGATGAAAATAGATCTATTTATGCATCTTCAGTTGAACTTCACACAGTAGTCAGGGAACTTTCAAGGGCCATGATCAACTAAGGAACTTCAGGAAACAAATTGGGAAAGCCCAACAGTGCGATGCGTATGCTCATGCTTACATGGATCTAAGGGATTGGCACATGGTCCGTAAGCCCCAAGGTTGATGATGCCTCAAACCAAACATGTTGGACTATCAAACTAGTTCTATATGTAGTCCTAATAAACCAAAGGCCATCTGTGGTTCTAAGACACCATTGCTCATTGTCAGATATTGATGGACATTGACAAAGTTAGATGAACTCCAACAGAACCAATACTGTTACTATCTCCATATACTTCTAGCAGCAATCATGCATGCACCTATCTATCACGTTAGAACCTCCACTGTCAGCCATAATATGAAGTAATTGAAATTGGTATCAGCACCCATTCTCGTAGACTAATGGATGTTGATGGCTGCATTGTTAGATCTCTCCTTTATCAGTGCCAGCCTGTTGAAATTGAGAAAGCATGGTTCAATTTCTTCCAGTGTGTTCACTCCCTCCACATATTTAGAGCTGGTGCGACAATGTGATCATAGGGCCATTAGGGCCAAGTGCTTCATGTTCAATATAATGTTGAGGCACATGATATCATAATTGTTTGTTCTATGCATGTCTTGTAAATTTGGCTTCTATCTACATGTGTCTTTTAGTGAATTTGTGGAGTCAATTTTCTCTATGTAATAAGATCAAGTAACCTTGTACTTATTGGTATACAATTAAGTGAATATTGTCAAATCGCTTGACATAGAAAGAGATGATGAAAGAAGAGCTTCATCAATGTGAACTGTTTCCTCTTCTCAACTTATTCTTTTATCAAAGAAGATGCTATAATTTATCTAGTTGTAGCCAGTAGTGTGAATATTCCTTTCAATGACCAAGGAGCTGCCAGTATTTAAAAGCATGAGGTAACTTTTGAAGATGGAATATAGATTTGCCTCTTTTTACTGTCGCTCATTTGAAATGCTTTTTTTCTGTGCCCAGATCTGCCCCCTTCTTTTTCTTCCTTTCTAGTCCTACCTTTAAGATTCATCATCCATGTACTTGCAGCCAGTATCTGGTCCTAATTGTGAGTGCTCAAAATTATTTTTCTCTAATGTTTTTCCTTACAATTTCGAGTTCCTAATATTTGTGATTCCTGGATAACTCATCAATATGTCTAGTTCAAGTTATTATCTTTCATTATGTAATACATGAGTAGCTACAATGTAATTCTTTTCTACAATCTCATTATACAGTTTCTGTTATAAAAATGTGTGGATTGATTGTGCAAAGGTCTATCCTACTAAATAAATATTGAGAATCGACTGGATGGGCATGGGTATATAGAGTTGCACTCTCAAAGATATATATGTGTCAATATGTACTCTCTAATACATATGAGAATAGCTTACATCGGTAGTCCTCCTGTGCAGTCACATCTTAGAGCTTAGGTGGAATCTGGGCTAGTCGACTACAGAGTTAGTTGACACAGATAATAGACACAGCAGCTAGGTGTAGGAGAAAGAGGGTGGATATTTATGTTGTATTTGGTCTTTTTGTCACATTAAATGTGCAAGTCAGTTGATAGTAGCAGGGATACACACCAATGCAAGACAGTACTTAGCAAGTCAATGGTACAAAGATAAAGTACATCTTAACCTGGAAACTGAGAATATTCTTCTAATTGACCTGACTAGTCGATCCCATTACCCTACTTCCCTCTTTCCTAAATATATTTTTTTCGACTGATTGGGTTGCATGGTAGCTTCTTCTCATTTGGGGTGCTACCACATGCACTCTTAAGAATACATGTAGGGATGAACTGACAATTTGGGGGTGATCATTGACTATATCTAACAGTTTCACCCTGTGTTTTCCTGTTCACTACTGTGAACCAGCCTTGTATCCCTGTTCATAACTGTAAACTGTCCTCGTTTCCCTGTTTTCAAGTTGTGGTCTGCACTACTATTTCTCCAAGAAACATCGAGTCTAATTGTTTATGAAGCCAATTATTAACTTAAGGAAATCAAATGTCCTCAATTTCAAGTGAGTATTCTCTGGTGGTTGATCTAATCACACTGTTCATGTATATCTACACTGCACAAAGACTTCGCCATTCAAACTTCATCTAATTTGATTCTTTATTGCTTCTTTTAGATGTCTTTCTTTATCAGTAATAGAGCAAATGATTTCTAATTTTGCAGCTTCAGGTGTTAATCCCGGTCACCTCACCTACTTTCGGTTTTGTGGACGTGTTATTGCATTGGCCCTGATGCATCGAGTGCAAATAAATGTTCTGTTTTCTTTGGCATTTTTTAAGCAGCTTGCTGGACTCTCTGTGTCATGGAATGATATCAGAGATGCAGATCCAGAACTATATGAGAGTTGCAGGAAAATTTTGCTTATGGATGATGAAGAAATAGACTCAGATGTTTTAGGTCTCACTTTCATTTATGAAGAGGAGCAGTTGGGTATTATGAAAACTATAGAACTTTGCCCTGGAGGGAAAGATATAATGGTTGACAGCAAAAATAGATCAATTTATGTAGAGTATATGGTTCAGCAGCGCTTTGTCACATGTGTAATCGAACAAGTTAAATCCTTTGCTCAGGGTTTCTCTGAGCTGATGACATCTGGAAATATTGAGCATTTTTTGAAAGGGTTAGATCCTGAAGATTTTGATTCAGTTTTACATGGGAATAATCAGGATATTGGACTTGAAGATTGGAAATTGCATACAGAGTACCATGAGTATGATCAGTCAGATGAACAAATTATCTGGTTTTGGCAGGTATCTAATTGATTTTGACATTACCGTTTGCTCTTTGTTCTGTATTATCTATAGGAAATTTAGTTAAATTTAGTAAATGGGTTTGATTCAAGCCCAATTTTACACACTAATAAGAAGAGAAAAAGAATATTGAGAAGAAGGGATATTCTCATATTTAATTTATCATAAAGTCAGATAAATATCTGATTTTGTGCCAAATTAATTACTAAAATACCCCTTCTTCTGAATATACTTAAATTAATCTAATTATGATGCAAGCACGTCAGAGTTAATGGGATCTCAGAATATTTAGACCATTCCATAATCGTATTGGGAGTCTTATTTGATTATGGCATCATTTAAGTATTTTTACTGCCCATATGCATTATTAAGCCTCCAGAATATCAGATTATGCTCAAACTTTTTGTGATTTAAATCAAAGCATAAGATGTAATCCTAATAGTTCATTTTTATTGTTAATTTAATTTAAGCTCTCAGAAAAATCAGACTCTTCCATAATCGTATTAGGAGTCTTATCTGATTATTAGATTATTTCTAGTGCATGTATATATTATTAAGCCTCCAGAATATTAGATTATGCCCATAAATTCATTGAGAGTTAAAATTAAAGCATAAGATGTAATCTTGATAGTCAAATTTCATTGTTAATTTGAGTCAATTAAAAAGTAGGATTTTCAGATAATTTATTTAGAAGTTGGGTGTATTTTTTAACTGATCTGATAAATGAGTGCCATTCTTAGACATCTTTTATATGGGTCTGGCCAAACACATCGAACAGAAAAGCCAGATTTCACCATTTAAAACAGTGCACTTGTAACCCCTCTTCATTTCACATGATGGCTGCTCCCTATCTTGGTAAAGTAATGATCAAAATCAGAAGGCGCCCCAAACCTCTCCAGAAATCGTATATTGCATCCTAAATTTTGACCCATAGAGGACACTTTGTGCAAGTGTATCTAGCAATCACTATTTTGTTTATGGTTGTAATAAGGACATTGTTTAGCAACTGTTCTTTTATTTGCTCTGCAAGACGTTTGAACCTGAGCTAGATTGCATTGAATAAGAAGTGTGGAATGGCCAAGGGTCAATGGTGTAGAGGAGGTAACACTGTTAGACACTTGGATTGGTCTCTATATCACATGGTTCTTATGTGTTTGGAGATGTGTACTAATCATAATAGTTTTACCCAAGTGACTTTAGATCAGGCCCTATCTAAGGACACAGGGATATTACACTAACTGATATAGTAGGATTAAGCAAATCATTGTCTAGAAGATATTGCTTGGAGAGCCCTTACTACGAATGAGTTCTAAAATACTGGTTACTAATTGTTATATATTTGATGGTTAATAACTATAACCAAATAAGTATGAGAGTGGGAAGACCATGGTGATAACCAATAAATCATGAAGTGGGAAGGCTATAGTGTTCATATGGTGGAAAAACCTCTAGCTGGTTCTAGAGTAGAAAGTGCCCATGAAACATGTGAACAGAGCTTTTGCATAGGATACATACAAAGTGTAAACACAATTATGTGTTCGTAGAGTTAAATGTTTTGGCCACATGAGAAAGTATTGCCTTAATTAAACAATCATATTCAAGTTCTTTAAATAAGGTTGAACCGCTGAAATGAGAACTAGTCTTCTGGGTCTGTTTGTGAGAACCTGAAGTTTCTCTATTTAAATTCTTTTCTCCAGAGGTGAAATTCTAGCTAAATTGATGGTGATTTTCCCAAGCCAATTTCAGGTATGCGACGTGTTACGGGCATGCCCATAAATTATCCCGTGGTAAGATTGTACCGTAGTATTCTATACACGTGGATAAAGTATGAGGGTTAAAAGAGAGAGTAATGAAGGGATGATTACTTTTAATCCTAGGAATTGGGACAACCCATAATAGCCAAGTGTGAACTTGGCTGGGGGCCTTAGGTCTGGCTATAAATATGAGGGCTAGCTACCCTCATTAGGGGATCAGTCGACAACGTCAAGGCTCTGCTTAGGTGGCGATCAAACTCTTGTAGGCTCGAGTTCGTCTCAATCCCTTCACTCGGGGGTGGTCAAGTGGATCGGCACCCTTCTTTCTCTCTCTTCTCTATCTATATTTATATTATATTTCCTTATCTCACGCTTACATTAGGACTAAGCTCTAACACGATGTACCCATACATTCCATTATCCATAAGATTTTATGGTCTGATATTGTTACCTATTTTTCAATGAGAGCTTCAGGCATGTGATGTACCCACACATTCCGTTGTGCATAAGATTTTATGATCTGATAGCATTACCTATTCTTTGGATTTTCCAAGAATCAGCAATAAATTTGTAAACCAGTCTACAAATGTATATAAAACAATGAATTGTGATTGTGATTCCTCTGGAAGTTTTGCGCTTAAATAATGAAACAGTGAGAATATTCTTGCTTCACCGACAAGTCCTAGCAGCTACCCAATTTCTGCATGAATACCTCATTGCATATTTTGAAGGACGTCATTAGCCTCTTGTCCCTAATGAGGCCAAGCACCCGACTTTGCCTCCAAGATGTGGCCAGGATGTATCTTCCTTTTGTGTGGACAACACAGTACTTCAAATATATATATATATATATATATATGGCTCTAAGAGTAGAAATGTAGTCTGAGGTGGAGAAATTCATTCGTCCTGAAATAAACTCAGGAGTTGAGAATGAATCACTTAGTTGGCTGGTCGTGATGGTCTTATGGATGCTTGACATCATTCCATTTTCTGCACTTTTTTTGAAGCACATTTTCAAATTTACTTCTTGAAAAGGTTAGAGCACAATAGGGCAGGTGCCTACCTCTTTAATTCAAAAGATCTGTATTGAGATTGTACCTGTCCAGACTCCAGCAAGTGTATATTGGTAAGGCATTGGATAATGCTGTTGCTAGGTGGGAAATATAAGGAAATACATGCAAGTGTAATAAAATTCTGTTGGAAAGTAATGCAGAGCACAGTAAAGCAGATATCTAGCTTTAATACAAAAGATCTGTATGGAGATTGTACCTATCCTGACTTTAGCAAGTGTATATTTGTAAGACTTCGGTAATGGTGTTTCTAATGCAGGAAATATAGGGAAATACATTGAGCATATTAAAATTCTGTCGGAAAGTAATATGTGTGGATCATGTCTTATCTAAACAATTATTGTTATGTTTGTTTTGCAGGTTTTGGAAGGTATGACAAATGAGCAACGAAGAAAGCTTCTATTCTTTTCTACTTCTGTTACATATCTCCCAGCAGAAGGCTTTGCAGGGCTATCTTCCAAGTTTCACATTCACAAGGGTCATTCAGATATGTCATGGTTGCCAACAGCACACACATGTTTCTTTCAGCTAATTTTGCCTTGTTATCCGACATTCCAGATTATGTACGAGAGACTGTTTGCTATAACAGATAGACATTTATCTGAAGGTTTTGGATTTGCTTGACATAGTATTGCACTAATTTAAATATATACGTACATAGGTAGTCTAATATGTCAGAACACATACCTCTCATAAAAAGATAAGTAAAAATTTGGGTAGCCTAACACAAGACATTGGGCCCTGGATTGTACTTCGTTATAATATTTGCATACATACATATACATATATATAAATATATATAAATAGATTTATTTATTTAACCTACTGTAAAATTTAGTTCTGATGTAACATAACCATTCCCAGTTTCACCTAACAAATTTTTTAAATTTCAATTGATGAAGGTAATGAAGGTTGCAAAATTTTGTCTATGTCAGTTATATAAATTTTGTAGGGAGATGTCTTTTTAACTAGATTGTTTTGTTCTCCGACTGCTATTTAGGTATGTGTGATGCACATAGCCAGGAAATTAGCATGTTTTTTATGTATGTAGGATTTACATAGCCAGTAAGATAGAATGCATCGAATATCAGGGTACTTGATAACATTGACTAATTGTTTCCTTTTGTTTCAATTGTCGCATTTGACTACTTATTGTTTCCTTTGGTTTCAATTGTTGCATTTGCTCTTTATAACATCATTGTTCAAATGGGGTTTGTTGACATTATTAATCATGTTAAGAGTTTTAAGCTTAATGTTGTCATTATTTATTTTAATAGAGGAAGTGATTTATTGGAGCACATTATGCTTGATGTGAGTATCAAAGGTGAGTATATAATCGAAGCAATTTAGAGGCAGTTGGGAATGGACCATTAATTCTAATCTTAATGACTCAGTGGGAGACCTGAGTAATTCTAATATCAGGGTAATTCAGCCAATGAATTCTAATCCTGTAAATCTAGTAAGTTTTTTGGTATTGTATTTATCTGCTTGTGGCATCTGCATATATCAATACCATCTCAAAGGCATTCTTATAGGCATCCTTATGAGTAATCATTGACAATCAGACCTACTCTTTTGTGCATGTGTTAGATTTCAGAAAGGTGTTCTTATCAGTATATACATTAGCCTAAACAAAATGTGTTTGAGCATTAGGTCCAAATCAAGGATAAACTTAGCGTAAATTGCGTGACAGCAGTCTGTTTCTACCTTGGCACTTATTTGTCAATAGTCTATGTTTCAGTGGTTTGAATCTCTTTCCATTAATAACTGCCTGATTGGGATGCTCTTTACCATAATCTCAAAATACTGCACGGACAATAATCACAGATCTTGCTGCCCAAGAGAATCCACTCAACTCTTGTCAATTGGTATTTAAATTCCTTGCGACTCCTTGCATTACCCAACAACTTCAGCCTCCTCTTCCCCCACTATAAAAGAATCTCCATTTGGAATTGGACTCCATAGTGATAATATCATTATGTTTCAAAAATGATATTATGATGTCTGAAGTTGGAATTCTATGAATTCCATATTCTCATAACCACACATCTGCTAATTTTTATTGAGGAGTTTTTATCTTACAAATTATGTTGCAAACATGATATGTGTGAAGTTGGAACTCCAAACAATGCTATTGATGCTAAGTATTTACTTCTATCAACTTCATATTTTCGTAACTACACACCTTCTAATTAAGGAATTTTCATCTTACAAATTAAAGCACGATAGTTCAAGGCAAGAGGTATTTAACGGCAAAAATCAATCAACCCTTACAAGCTACACAACTTGTAGTTATTGAACAGCAATAAATTTTCATACTAAATTTTCTCATCCACGTGCTTTGGCACACATTCTTAGAATAAGTTTTCATAGCATTATGATGTTTTCCTCAAGTAACAGGATAGTATTGCTAATGATGATAAACTCTACACGAGCATATTATGAACTGTTGATTTTGTATGATTGTTGAAGTAGTTGGGTTCCACAAATTAAGTCAGCAAAGTGTCCCGCTGGCTGCTAGAATTTCATAAGTTTTCATAGCATTATGATGTTTTCCTCTAGCAATAGAATTTCATAAGTTTTCATAGCATTATGATGTTTTCCTCTAGCAATAGGATAGCATTGCTAATGATAAACTGTACATGCACATATTATGAATTGAACAATACTCAAGAAATAATTTCATCTCTTTTTTATTTTGTATGATTGAACTACAAGGAGTTCCACAAATTAAGTTAGCAAAGCCTCCTGCTGTTGATGTTACAGAATTTATTGGTTACAGCTTAAGAGGCAGAAGCCTTGGACAAAGGTATATGGTCCAAAAGAAATGAAGGCGAGCCACATTAAGAAGTTGATGCATCCAAAATCAACCTCAACTTTCTCCACCTGACTAAAACCTCAACTGTTGTACACTTTGTGCTAATTTTCGTGATCATTTTTAGTTCGAAAGGTACCTACCTTTGTGCATCCAGCTTTATTGTAACCTAGAGGCTTTAATGACATTAAAATTGATTTGTTTCTTAATGCAGAACAATGACAACTAGTTGTAACCTAGAGGCTTTAACGACATTAAAATTGCTTTGTTTCTTCATGCAGAACAATGACAACTAGCAATGCACAAATGAGATATCATAATACAAGATTTTAAAACTGAAAACAAGGTCGTGAACAATGTTTACCTAGGCATGTAATAATCATGTATACTCTCCTTGGATTGAGCTACCATGATAGCCTATCAATAAGCTTTGAAATTGGTATTAGATTGACTTCAAAATAGCAACATTGGGTTTTGGAAGTAGATTATGTAACCATGGGCCAAGATCAACTTGCAAATCAAGATGATGATGATAACGATAACGATAACAACAATGCTCCTTCTCCATCCTTGGAGTGCAATCGAAAATACAGCAATAAATATTTTTGTCAACACATGGGCAAGTGCAATCTTAGGCTTCCAGCCTCCAGTTACTACATCTTGATTAAGATTAGGTTCAGATAATGTGCTTGGATAGAACCATCCATGCTTATGTGGCTCAAAACCATTGGTTGAGAGAATAGCAGCACACCCCTAAGCTTTTCCCTAGCACTGCCGCCTTTAAGATAACATGGAAAGCTACCATATATTTATGGGTACTGAGCAAGGCCTTCTCAGAATTGACGAAAAAATAATTATGTAATTAAACGACATAGAAAAAATAATTATGTAACTAAAACATTAATAGAAAAATAAATGAAAATGGGTGTAAGGGCATACCTTCATCAAGTTGGAGAAACATTCATGTACGTAGTCCTGCAGTGAACATTAACATTAATATCAATCCCTAATCAAGATATGCTGACATCATCCTCACACTAGAGGTCAGGTAACACCAGGCCTTTTACGAATATTCTACTGTAAATAAGATGAAATTTTCAAAGCACAATTGCTATGTAAGTATCAAACGCATTTCAGGCACACAGAATTATGACTCGTCCAAATTTCTACAAGACATGCACATTGATGATTAAAAACTAGCACTAACCTAATCAGGCCAGAGAATGTACCCTTTACTATTCCATTTCCATGTCAAACCAGTACCCCTATAGCACACTTGTTGCATTTGCATAAAATGATCAACTGCAAAAGCAAGATAAAGAAAGCTTAAGTAGGTCATTTTCCACGCTAAACACTTTTAAGGAAACAAATTGCATTACCTTTATGAAGTTCCATCACCGTTTTCATACATCTGTACGAATTTTATGTACATTCTAATAGAGTAGTTGAAGTTATTGTTAGTTTTTCAGGCCAAATTTGAAGAGCTTTTGTGGCTGTTTCAACATTACATCATACTTTGAACTTCTAATGGAGATTCATTATCCAACTGCGTCTTCATTCTCAAGTGGTTCAATCTCTTGACATCTTCCCACATCTCTGCCTTGGTATAAACATCTATCATGAGTATATATGCAGAAGAATCAGATGGATCTAATCGGACAAGTTCATCAAAGCAATGCTTAGCGAGAACAACATTTCCATATAATCTACATCCAGCTAGTAGACACCTCCATCCAACAACATCAGGAGAAATAGGCATAGTTTGAAGCAAACATGAAGCTTCTTCTAGAGAACCTGAACGAGTAAGAAGATCAACCATACCATTGTAATGTTCGACATTTCGAGTATTATCACCATCACCAAAGCTCTCCATCAAGTTAAAATACTCATGACCTTCTTTCAAAAGCCCATTTTGGCTACAGGCAGTGACAATACTCGTAATTATAACCTCATCTGGTTCCAAACCTTCTTGTTTCATATGTTTTAGACATAAAAAGGCTCTATCGACATCACCATAACCTGCATATCCAGAGATAAGTGTTCCCCATAATGCTACATCATGATGAAGAACACCATCAAAAACCTTCTGAGCATCAATAACAGTACCACATTTGATATACATATCAATTAGATTACTTCCAATCATTGTATCACATGCATTATCCCATTCTATCAACACATGATGGACAATTCTACCATATCGAATTGCTTCAACAGTACTACAGGCAACAAGGATGCAAGAAAGCAATACTTTGTCTGGAGTGATCAAGCTTTCTCGCATTTTCTCAAAGAGATCAAGAGCAAGGAAACCTTGTCCATGTTGAGCATGACCTTTGATCATAGAACTCCATGAAACAACAGTTCTTTCTTTTAAACAATCAAAAACCCGGCGAGCTTCATCTATACTCAGGCATTTTGCATACATATCAACAATTGAATTCGCAATCATAACATCAACGTTTAGACCAATTCTCACAATTTGATCATGTACATACATACCATATTTCAATCCTGCAGGTCTAGAACAAGCCTTAATCACACTAAGAAATGTGACTTTATCCTCTACCACATCAGTTTTCTTCATCTCTTCATACAAAAGGAGAGCTTCTTGGCTTCTTTCAACCTTTATATGTGCAGAAATGATGGAATTCCATGTGAAAACTGTCGGATTTACAACCTTTCGAAAAGCTAGTAAAGCATCGTGTAAACTCCCACAGAGAGAAAAACAGCGAATGAGATGATCTGAAAGCACCGGGATGGAATCAAGTCTATTGCTGTTGTTAACAATAAGGAACTGTACCTTTCTAGAAGCTTCGAGGTCCTTCTTCTTTGCACAGTGTTGGAGAAGATTGTAGATAATGTCTCTATGGAGAGGAAGACCTTGCTGATCTATGAGAGAAGCCATGGCAAGAGCTTCTTGTAGGTGGTCTGGATCCTTGCAAAGCTCCATTAAGTTTCTGCTGTTAATGTTAATGTTTCTGTTCCTGTTTCTGCACAGACTTGAATTCTTCATTGGAGAGGGAGATGGAAATCCGAGAGAGAGAGAGAGAGAGAGAGAGAGAGAGAGAGAGAAGGTTCCAAAGCCCCCATGGAATGTTCTAGAAGGTTCTGGCTCTCATGGGGGAAGGTTTTGATTTCACACTAAGATGACCGCTTCGGTCTCACACTCGGGTTCCTCGCCCGGAATGACTCTTGCATTCGGCTTTCTCACTCGGAAATTGGAATGACTCTAGATTCAGTTTTTTACGCTCTAGTTTTCTCATCCACGATGGCTTTGGATGCAGTCTCGTCAAGCTTCCCGTTCCAAATGCTACGTTGACTTGGGCGCGGGTGTGCCACAACACGCAAGATCATTGCTAGCTTCGTAGATGTGACATTTGGCATTGCTTTACTTATTTCATGAGCTGGAAAGACTCCTCGAATAAACAAGGCAATCCGAGTGCTTATTGCTTAGGGTATAGGGAGAGAGAAGCTTCCCATTAGTCTGAATTTGGACTATTCATAGATGATCCTTTTCGTTACTCGCTTTGGCGTGGATTTCAGACTTGACCTCTCCATCATCGATTTCTTGTGCACAAGGGCCTAATGTTCTTTCTATTACTTCAGGTTGGGTTAGTTTCACAATCAATCATTCCCTAATGGTTTCTTCAAGACAAACGTACCAAATGTTCTTGTTGTTAATTGTTACAACGAAAACACAATCAAACGTAGAATGGTCAATTAAGAGAGAGCACACTAGAACCATCAATTTGGAGAGGGCACACGAAAACATAGTCAAACATAGAATGGATATGAGAGGACCATGAACTCGGAGAGGGCACATGAAAGCATAGTCAAGCATAAAATAGGTATGACCAAGCTTGGAAAGAGACTACATTCAAGTAGAGGTAGATTGAATGGCTTGGAGAGGGTTTGCAAAAATGGAAGCAAATGTAGTGAATTAGAACATCACCATTTAGAGGACAAAAGCAAAACGTTGACCCTTAGTGGTCTCATGGATATGGCTACATTTAGGCTCCATAAATAGATCAAACAATCATGGATGTTAGTTGGATGTATGATGTGCAGGTTTCATTAGGATGATGTGTGGATCCAAATGAGGATGAGGAGTGGATTAGACTAGAGTTGCATCAATGGGACTAAGATCGTATCATGATGTAGCATATTTGAAGGGAGAAATATGTTAAAAAGTCGCTTTTTATAATGCATTGGAATTTGTATAATCATATAAAGAAGATCAACAACAAAACAAAGTTTAAATGGTAAAAGCTATGCATTGGAACTATTGGAATTTGGATCAATGGTGCATATCCAATAAAGGGGTAAATAGGATCTTTAATGCATGAGGTTGATAGTACATATGTATTTTGCTTAAACCAAGCACCCATGAAACATGAAAGGATAAGAATAAGAATGTCATGTTAAAAGAGATAATGTTGTTTTTATCAAAGAAAACATATTCGGAGCTATATAATTGAGCTCATTGTTAGGTTTGTGGTTTTGGGAATTTGAATGCCCAAGCTTCAACAAGAAAGCAAATTATAAGGGCACGTGGGATGTCAAAATGAATCCAACAAAAAGGATTCATTGCTACATTTATGTACAATGAATGATGAGACAAAATCCAATTCAATGAACAAGGCAACGTGGCCATCTATCATAGACTCACCCACAAAAAAACTCAAGGATATCCATTCAATACTATTTTAATCTTATCTCTTCTTTCTTTTAATAATCCCATCCTATGTAAAAGGGCTTCCCAACTTATATAATCCATATAATTTGATCCATGTTGTTGAATCTATTGTAACTCGATGGGATCTAAAACCGCAAATCTCCATCAATTTTCACTTATTTACCTCTTCAATTCTCTATATATCTTATTGCTTAGCATCTTGTGTGGCTTTGTATAAGGAAAGAAGCCTTGAGGAGGAAAGAAGCCTTGAGGAAAATAGGGAATGATGATTTTCCTTAATTGTCGACAAGTTGATTCAATAAGCTAAATGCGAAAGAGTTATTGGCATCGCTCTCCACATGTGAAATATTTGTTTTCTCTAAAAACCCATGGATACATATTCTCTTATATGCCTAATGGGCCATTCATCATTTGCAATTACACCCTTAATTTGGAACTAAGAATAATAATTTATGGGATGACTCATTAACTATGTACCTCAAGGCTCATATACATATGTCACGACTCACACTCTCTTTTCTTTGAGTTGCTCTATGGGTCAATACTCATTACTTGACGTGTCTCTTGGGTGTCTCTTGGTAGCCCATGAACCCAATTTTATTTAGTAGAGGAGTTTGTTGTGTGGGTTCATCTATATGCTTCTAGTATCATCATATTTGGGTGAGTTGGTCTGAATCTCCTCGTATATAATATATTTATTTCTTCCCACTTAACCACATTGAAGGTTGTGATGGCCAAACCATTAAATTCCACATAGAATGACAAAATGGGTGGGTCCTATATGTATTGATGGTATTCATGAACCAATATCAAATATGCTTTTTACTCTTTGGTAATACTAATACGATGTAGGGGTGGTTTGATGTTGGTGAGTTCTCTCATTATGGTATTTATTAGCTTTCATCCATTTTGCTAGTATGTGGACAGTGGGAGTACTTTAAAGAATTAAAAATTTCTTCTTTATTTTGGGTCGAACCACTAGACAATTGAGATTGCAATTATTGACCCATGAGTATGTGAGTATTCTCCATCGTGGTTAGGTTATTGCAAAGAATTCCAGGGCTTGTGGCGGAATCATTGTTTACTTACAAGAAAAGAATATACAAACATTGGGTTAGGGTAGCTTGAGAAACTTACCATTTACATATAGGGAAATGATCCAAAAGGTTCTTATTCAATTCTTTTCACACAAACCGAAGAAATTATTAAAGAAAAAGGGGCCATGATTCATGCCATATTGTAGTCTGTAGATATTATTATATGGGCAATGATGGGAGAACGGTAAGAATTCTTGTGGCTAGGTGGTAAGTGCTAGTCATAATGAACTAGAAAATAGAGTTTATATGTCAATTAGCCCTTTTGGTGCAAATGTTTCCATAGTACAAATAGCCTCTTTCCATAGGACGCAAATTTATGCGTAGAAACATGCCCTAGAGCTTGTTTATGTTATACTTAAGGCCTCCCAAGGGGCGTACCTTGTTGGAAAATTGAAATATGACATGTCATCAATTGACAGGTAATACAAGTGTGCAAGTATCTAAAGGATTATGCATTAGTGATTTAATTACAATTAACATAAAAGATAGATACATATAATGAAAAAAGGTAGTAGAAAAAGTATTGTAAAGTGAAGCATGAAAATATAGATCAGTACTTTGGAGGGTTGTGTACAATTGAGCCCCTTCATATATTGGGCAAAAATCCACCTCTTGTGGAAGAGTTACATGCAACGAGGGAAGGTTGCACCCAAAGTTGCATGCTAACTTCTTTCCTCTCCCTACAACTTATGTTAATGAAGCATTAAGTTTCAATTAGTTTCATCGTTATGTAGTTTCATCATTTTGATGAGTAGCTTGTTCATTTTTCTCTCTTATAACCCTCTTGATTAGCATGATTAGTGTTGTGAACTTCCTCTGCATCCTTGTCCTTTCAATGATGATCACAATCCAATGTAGATGTGATAGTCATTAATAATTATACATGTCATTGCATTTTGTTGTCTGGTTTTGAAGCTATTATTTTGAACGATATCAAATAAATGTTTGGAAGCGGGTCTAAACACATAGAGCCCGAACAAACCAAGACAATTTTTTTTAGGAAAAAAAAAAACAAGACAAATTAGGAAGGACATATCAATAAGCGATCCAATCACTTATCATCATGTATAACCCCATGCCTAAAACACTAACTTTTATAACCTTTTCAAGCAAGACCCATTTAACCTACCCAAAACAAAGAAATGAAACATGGTGTTTTGTTTTATATGATATGTGATATAAGTGTAATGACATAACAACTACATCTACTTGCAAATATTCATGCAAATCTAAGATGTAGATTGAAGCAACATCATTGCTTATAAGAGTTGGTAGACAAAGAAAACTTAATTGTATTACTTACATGCCCTCACATTATCATCACGTGTGATGTGCATTGCCAGGAGTGTTTCCCAAACACCTTTACAACATCATTATAAGATGTCAATGGAAATTGATATTTTACTCAAGTCAATGACATTATTTTCAACCCTCATATTGTGGAGATTGAAATTCCAAAGTTGTTATTGTTCACAATTTCAAGCAAAAAAACATGAATAAAATATAAAAGTCATTGCTCGAGAATATTACAAGTAAAAACATTGTATTTGCCCAATTATATTTAAGAAGTTTTGGTGAGACCCAAGCTTGTGAATTTGATATCAAGGACCATTTCATTAAATCAAGTAACGGGAAGCACTTATGAAAAGACCATTGACACTCTATTGTGGTTCCCAAGATAAGATATTATGGAACTATTTGAAGTTTGATTTACTTTAGTAGTGTGCTTGATCCCTCAACACAAAATTTTGTTAATTCCCACCCAACCGGTGCATTCCATTGAATATTTGTGTAGTGTGAAGATAGAAATCACAGATTAGAGTTGTTATGTAAAACCATATATTTTAGAAGAAAAATTATAATTTACATATCACGCAAACTAAAAACATGAAGATTTGGAATAATAATGCAAAATAACTCCCATATACTTTTTCCTAACTAATGGGAAAGTAGCTTCATTTTGGAGGAAAAAAAATCCCATATACTTTGGGTTGCAAAGCGTGGTATTAACACTACATATTTTTGCGCATGTAGACCTAAAAAATTCCCACATTGATCCCTACACAGTACACTCATATACTATATTTTTGCTCATGTCGGGTTAAAAAGCTTGCACATTAATCCCTACACTCATAAAAAGACCCACATATTGGTCCAAGATGTATGAAACTATCACCTAGATCTAATTAACTTAGATCCAATAATCCCATGTTTGCATGTGCTTAATTAGATTAATCACACCAATATATTAGCAAATAAAATATTATGGCCTTTTGGTTTTTCTAAGTTGTAATTTGATTCACAAAAACAACAATGGCTCAATTACAAGAGTGATGTTAAGATTTTCTAAAGTCTTTTGATAAAAAAATTCCAACAAAGAGGGAGAATGAGCATGTATACCAATGCAACATAGAGTGTGTCCACTTCTTCCTACATGTCTTCCCTTTGCTATCATTTCTTTTAAGCCTTACTTCAAGCTCTCAAACAATAATTATTCACAAGCATTGCTTAAAGGGAAAAAGCCCTCTCATGATCCTCATGTGGTGTGATTATGTTGGTACACTTCCCATGAGCGAAAGGATGGGATGTATATGTTATATTTTTGTGACGTAACGATTAACTTATTATCATGTTTCAACACCCATACGTTGTGGGCCACATATGTACCTTCATGCTTGTTGAGCTAGTAGAAGTTAGTGACAATATCAAGGACCATATAGATCAATATTTATTCCACAAACAAGGAAGAGAAAACGACAAAATCATTATCTAGCAAATAAAGTTAGACCCATATGGATTCCATCAAATAAATTGAAGTATCTGAATGATTTAATAATCACAATGACAACAAATCTTTGTTACTCAAAAGGGGGTCCTCACAAAGTGCAAAGTAGCTCTTAATGTGAGAGTTTCGAGAGCCACGATTAGTCGTGCATACATTGGACCACCCCGATATAATGAGACACGAAACTCAACATCAATAGAGCATACAACTCGTTACAAAGACTTTTATGTGGGAAGTTTCTAAGATACTCTTCTTAGGGCTATAATAAAGTGCCCCTACATTGCCATGAAATATGACATATTCGGCTCTTTTTGCCCAAAGGCTTGAGGGAGTTCCATATGGAGAGAACGAAACAAGCATGAGAACGTGGTGCACGTGAGGTATCCTTGGGAAAACTATATGTGCTAGGAAGGGTTTCAAGCTAGGCAAACATTGAAAGCACAATGAATGACATCAAAGCTTTCGATCCATGGAATCCCTCACACTAGATCATTGACGAGGCATGCCGGACGAACATCATTGTCATTAATGCGTATATGAATGAATGGATGTATGTAGTATGTATGTATGTTTGTATGTTTGTATGTATGTATGTTTGTATGTTATTGTTTGTATGTATGTATGTATGTATGTATGTTTGTATGTTTGTATGTATGTATGTATGTATGTATGTATGTATGTATGTATGACGGGCGATGGGGACTTTTTCATAGTATAAACAAAATTCCCCTAAATTATAGCAGCAATAAATAATAAATACGGAATAAAGAGTTTTTAACTATCAATCGTCTTTCGACTACATATTCAAATAATAATAGAAATAATAATGTCGAGATAAATTAAACGAAATTGAATGATAAGGTGCGGGGCCACAGCGTGTGTGTGTGGATGCGGGCCTGACACGTCGGCATATGCCACGCTAGCACGTCCCCCTAGCCGGGCTTTCCACCAGGCATCCACGTCATCCGCCAGACCGACGGTATAGCACTCCGCGGCTGCCACGTAACCTCAGCTGTCCACGTCAGCGCGTGAAATGGCAGTAGAGCCACGTAAGCATGCCTATGCCGGAGTGCAAATCATCCACGTGAGCCGTTCTCTTGCCACATCAGCAACTCCACGGAAGCGCCACGTAAGCGTATTATTCTTAACGTGGCTGCCGTCCACGTCAGCGCGGTAAATCGCCAAAGCATCCACGTCGCCGACCGCTTGCCACATAAGATACTCGCCGCCAGGTGGCAGCGCCACGTCATCTTCTTCCATTACGACGTCACAACGGAAAATCGCAGAGGCGCCACGTGCGCTCCCAAGCGAGCACCAGGTCGGAGAGCAAACCATCCACACCGGCCTATCGCGTGCCACATAAGCTATACGCGGCCACGTGGCGGTGCCACGTAAGCTTCTTCTTCGTCTTCTTCTTCTTTCTCGTTTCATTCGACAGTAGAAAAGAAAAAAAGAGATTGTAACGAGGCGCAGATTATGTCTTTCATGTCTAGGGCAGTCCTCTGATCAGCTGCATCATCTGTCAAGGGCCCCCTTCCATGGTCACGATGAAGGAGGCGATGATGGCTATGGAGGAACTGATGAACGACATGGCCATGACTGTTTCTGCTCTCAAGAGATCCTACATCCATATCCAGAGCTCGCTGCTCCATTACTACCACAACCACCACAGCTACTACTATTCAGCAGCTCATGATCATGATCATGGCTATCACCATTCGCAACGTCATGAGAAGAAGCTGGTGATGATGATGATGAAGCAGGCAGACAGAGCCATGGTCCATCATCTTACAAACCTCTCCCACCTCATCAACACTTCCTACATGCAAAACATGTCTCAGCTTCATATGTTGCTGCTACGATTTGACCCTAGTAATACAAACCTTTTTAGTAACCCTAAACCTAGAAATGATGCTAACGCTAGGAATCCTATTGATCCGAAAGTCAATAACCCTAACAGTAGTATCCCTAACCCTATTAACTCTACGCCTGCTAATCCTAGTAAGCATACTAAGCCTAACCCTAACCCTCGTATTGGTCAACTAGCTGAGACTTCTTTACATCGTGGTAATGAATATGATCATGATAAAGTCGCGATGCATGTGTTGAGATCACATCCACATGATGATGATGATGAAGATGAAGACATTAATGTTGGTGATCATGATCATTATGTTAATAGGGTTCACCATCATCATCATGATCACCATGAGATCTCGGACAACAGATCATCCCATCTATTATACAATGTGAAGAGTACCATGAAGACCACATCATATGATGATAATGATAACGATGCCGATGATGAAGAAGGTACTCTGAATGATTTGAATCACCAGGATACTCCATGGAAGAAAGATGAAGAAACCATACTGAAGAAAACAAGAAGTAAGAAGACAAGAAGGAAGGAGAAGATCGGAAATCTCCCTACAACTTTGTTCCCGCAGAATCGAGAGGAGATGTTAGAAGTAGAAGATCGACGGATGAGATCTTCAGTCCATGATATGCGAACAGATCAGAAGCATCATTTGATCAATGTTCCGGATCCGAGTGTCCGACCAGATTCCCTGACACCGACACCAGAATTGTTAGAACGTGCCGTGTTGAGTGCATCTGAAGCATCGAGGAGTTTTACGAAGCTTATGATCTCCTTCATGAAGAAATCGGGTTGGGACCTGCAGCTCGCATCGAATGCCATCGAGCCCGGAGTGAAGTATATGCAGAAGAGGCACACCAAGTTCGCGTTCGAATCATATGTGAACCACGCAATGCTTAATGGATTCGAGAGCGAGAGCTTCGATTATCGTCATCGCATTGACAATGACAGTGATGTTAATGATGGTCATCATGACAAGAAGAGGATTCAAGTAGAGTGTTATAAAGATTTCCAAGATCTGATGCCAATGATGATGATGACTACTTCCAAGGATATAGCTTTCATGGATCCTTCAACAATCAAGTCTGGTTTATTACTCAATGATCATCATGACCATAGTAAGCTGGCCAATATGTTGAGCATTGATGAATATATAAGCCATTATGATGCCATCCTATCTAATCCAAAGAGCAAGTTTTCTCTGTATTGCATGCACAGGTTCCTTGATGTGGTTCATCCCAAGATGGAAGAAGCCTTCTTTGGTAGCTTGAATGATCATAGGAAGCAAATCCTAGAGCATGGTGCTCACCCAAAGACTCCATTTTATCATAGCTTCCTTAAGCTTGCCATGGCTATGTGGATGCTTCATAAGCTTGTTTTCTCCTTCCCTAATAAGGATGATGAGAATAATTGTGCACACATATTTGGGGTTGAGAAAAATGCAAGGTTTTCTTCACTATATATGGAGAGTATAGTGCAAAACATACAAAACTTAGATGAATCAATGGGCAAGAGCAATGGTAAGAATGATATTGATCATATTGATAACAATCACAAACAGGATGAGTTTGATGGTACTCAACCAAGGACGGTCGCATTTACGGTTATGCCAGGGTTTAGAGTGGGAGAAATCGTCATCAAATGCCAGGTTTATGTCGCGAATTTTAGCACAGATAGGTCATGAGAATGAGGATTAAACAAGAAAAGACTTTGCATGATCACATGACATGAGCAACACCATTCTCAATATTGGGTTTTTTCATCAGCTCATTCATGAGTATATATATATCACACAATTTCGCGACGATATGACACTATTTGAATGCCATTCGATTGCATTACCTCATTGGGCAAATACTTTGTAACATGATAGTATTAGGAGTTCTTGGGTATCATTATACTCATATTGTTCAGTCAAATTCTATTATCAATTAATCAAACACAACTATATCCAAAGTTTCCAATGTTTTGTTTATCTCGTTAAAACACATTGCAAAGTTTGAAAAATGTTATAAATTGGATTCATTAATTTTCAATGTGGCTTTGGAGATTTCGACATCTTATTAAAACCATTGGAAATTTCTAAGATTCCTTCGGAAATTTTGTTGCCTATTGCAATTATTTGGAGCTTGCCATTGGGTCGTTTCTATGTGTCTTTTAGTGTGTTAAATGTTGCAACTTTAGTTCACATTGACGCTTTATTAATGTTGGGCAAGGGGTTTACCATTCAATGGATCTTGGACATATTGAACATAAAACTACCACCACTAGACATGTCTACTTATGTTCGAATATTTAAATCATAACCATTTGGGGACATGGCCACAAGCACGCTAAACGTGCACGCGTGTGTGATATAGCCATCATTATTATGTGGTGGCTTGCTTTCACATATTCTAGTAATTTAGGGACCACACCAAGATTCACAATCCAACTGTTCGACTATTTGATCTTATATTGATGAGGTGTACATGTGGTTAAAGTTCAAATACAAAGGGACGCATACGAATCTCGGATCCATTTAATATCTTCATCTGCCAAATTGATTAAAAGGCTTATCTATTTTTTCTGCCTTCCTTCTTTAATTGGTTGAAAATTGAAACGGCCTTGGTTTTTTGAATTCCCAAAGGGTGTAAGTCCACTCTGCCACTCACCATTGAGTACTCATTTCTATCTCACGAGGGGAGGGTCCGTTAATGAAGAGATTCTACAATTTCGTGAACCATGGTTGAGATAAAAGCAATTGCCCCCAAAAGTGGTGCACGTGGTCAAATCACACCAAAAAGCAATCATATTGTCTACACTCTCAAATAACTCAACTTACCTCATGACAAAGGAAAGGAGTGCCCATGCCTTTCTCGAGATAGATCTCACAAGACTTCATAATAGATCTTACCCAACAATAAAAAGGTAGGTTCACAAAAAATAAATATAGCAATTATTCATGTTCTATAGTGCCTTAGAAATTAGGGTGGACATTTAGATTATTTTCAATGTTGTGTATAATATGTACATTCTTGTTACAGTTGGAGGGTTACCTAAATGTGTATGTTTTCTATGAAATGTCAAATCATAAGGGTTGTGGTACATCACATTGGGAATCGAGAATACCATAGACATCCATATGAATGATGCTTCATCAAGAATGATGAGGGACAATACCTCACGCTTGATTATACTAGCTAGTTGTTCTTGTTTAAAAACACTTATTTGCACCTTTTGTGTTCTACGAAACAAAATTTATTGGCAGAAATGTAATGTATAGTGAAATGTGGAGTACCATCTACTAGGTTTTCTTATATGCATGTATGGCTATCAATCCTATTTGAGGAATCTTGTGTAGTTTATTAGGATTTAAATTTTTGTGATCACGACAACCATAGTGAACTATTGTGTCATCTAGCACATTGATAGAGATTTTACTGTATCCTTTGAAACATCTTCATGCTCAAAGTCTCCATAAAATGACATTATTGGGTCAATGCTTTACAATTCTCATACATTGTATATCCACACAACAACATACGCGTTCAAGCAAACTGCTTGCTTTTAATGCGCTAAAAACATAGACAAAGTAAAAGGTCACACCTAGCACATAATAGTGTATAGATTCTCAAAATGTTGACATATTAAAAGTAAAATGCACTTATATTACCTTCTTTTCAAATGCACGTTCTCACATTGAAAAAGTGTTGAAATCTATTTCAAATTTCATTGGTCATCAACAAATCCAAAAATGTTGGTGTAAGAACCCGTCAAACTTTGTTAGTAAACTCCAACGCTCCACAATGAGTAGTGTGGTAGTGTAATGTAAAAACGGTATCAACATAATAAATGAGAATTATGAGATTGCATTGTATGAAGTGTTGTTGAAGAGTGTTGTGAACATATATGCAATGTATTTTGACGTCATCATGGAACACTATAAATTAATGAACAAATTTATGTTTGTTGAGAATCTTATGAAGCTTTGATGTAATGGACATAATGAATATGTATATAAATGAAGTCATTGTGTTAAAAAAATGTAAATGTCGATGTTGATTAACAACATGCATTTCATATGGTGCTCTTTTGTTTGATACTCACCGAGCTTTAGCTTATGAAGCTCCATGCATAATGCATCACACTCTCAAAGCTTAAAAATAAATGATTTCCTATCAAAGTTGAGCATTTTCATGTCCGATAAAAAATGATACGGTAAGAAGAGCCTAGGTCTAAGCAAAAAAGTGTTGCCTATACACAAACGGCCTCGTCAGTTGATGAGAAACACAAATTAGGACTATTGCGTGCTGATGTAACAAAAGTCTTAAACAATGTCCAATATTTTACGTGAAAAGATGTCCTAAATTATGATATTGTCCTACATGGAAAACCTCATAACTTCGTGAAGATGTGTGAAGGATGATATTATAGGATTCATATACATAATTCATCAATTCATAAGCAATGTCAAACCTAGTTTCATGCAATAAAAGCCAAGTACCTCTTGTTGTCCAAACAAATGTGAAACATATTTACACAGAATCAAAGGTGATGCATTTTGATCGAGTAAAACTAATATGTGTGAACTGATCTCATCTCCATGACATAAAATATACGCTCTTGGTCACCACATAAAATGCAAAGAAAGTGTCATCGTATAAAATGCACAAGTCTAATAAAATGGGACATTAAAATGTGATCTCTTTGGCATGGATAGCCACTTAGAATCACGTGGATTGACAATGCTTTCAAATGCTTAACCATCTTGTGAAAGGCCACAAGTGAATATAGCTATATGAATAAACTTGTTGTTCTCACGAGAAAGAAGTTGATTGAATGTGGTGCTTAACGCACATGGAATGTGGATAATTAGAACTTTCACAAGTAGGTTCTAGTTTCATACAATGATGGTGATAAATATATGCAACTTTATCTAGCATCCACAACAGAAGTTCTTGATTAGTTATCAAACAAAAAGGAACCCCACATGTTTATGTGGTGGGCATCTTATAAATTAAGTCGATCATGTAAAGCATATGGCTAAATATCATTCTATATGTTTATAAATTATGATAATAAACTTGCTTTAATGGTCTTTAGTAATTAGATCAGTCATCCAAATATGTTGAGAAATGCATGATTGAATGCATCTTATGCAAAATAGTTATTTAGTATCTACAAAAAAATTATATTTACAACAATAACTATAAACATACTAAAGGTAATTAGTGATCGAAAGGAATGTGCATGTGCACCAGTTGGAAAATTGTTGGATCTTTCAAAGCTTGATATATGATATGTTTGTACACTTTTGCGGCATGACCTTAATACTAAGCCATCAAGCTTGCATTCAATGACCTAAGATGTATATTTCCCCTTTGTTCGGTCATGAAGAAAATCCCAAAATTTTATTTTATTAAAAAAACTCCTTCCATTAGTTATAGAATTTTACACACGAGAGTGTTATATACAAATCCCTGTAGGGACGCAATAGTTCCATCTTATGTGGTTGCCCACCAAGTCAAGAAAAGGAGAGGACGACCATTGTTGGATGACGGCTAGTCGTTGTCTTTCAACTCCATTGGATCCGCCCGTGAGGCCATCGTATTGGCACTTTAGAGTGGCTGCAACTTCACCCCATGTCTCTTGCATTAACATTATTGGATGCATGGTTTGGTTGGAGAAGACTCGTCTACACCGTCGTTTCCATAGAATCTAAAGAGTTATTGGGCTGACCAATTCCAACACAACTTGAGATTTGGCATTAATAGGAGTTGAGTGGATATTGTCGATGGTGGAAAAGAAAACCTCTCGTGCTTTTATCACCAAAGTCATCCCCTCCTCCTGATGTTCGCACTTGTCAATAGGGGCTTGCCATGATAACCAACAAACATTTCCCCACTCGATTGTCCCTTGCATATGATATAATTGCAATAGGCGCCCAACCCCCGCCATATTCGATGGGTCTCTGGGCAGACCCACAACATGTGTCAGATTGATTCTGTTGCATTTGGGCACGCTACACAATTAGGAGAGCTAAGGTTCCTATGCTCCCATGCTCCAACCAATAGTGACTTATGTATTAAAAAATCCCAAGAATAAGATCACCAAAATCTTTCCTCGAAATGATACCGAATTGCCGTAAGGAACTAAATATCACAACGATCTGAATATGAAGGTTATGCTACATCAAGCATAAATTTCCTTCTTTGTTACCAACAAAATGACGCGAATTATGAAAAATATATATGACGATGTTTAAAACACAGGGTTATCAAGAAGAGATCATGACGATGAGGATGTGTTTACAGTACCAAATTGCCGTAAGGAACTAAATATAACAACGATCTGAATATGAAGGTTATGCTACATCAAGCATAAATTTCCTTCTTTGTTACCAACAAAATGACGTGAATTATGAAAAATATATATGACGATGTTTAAAACACAGGGTTATCAAGAAGAGATCATGACGATGAAAATGTATTTACAGTACCCATGCATGAGTTTTGGAAATTTTGGGGAATGACCCATGACATCGTCATCACAGAAAACGCCAAATGTGAAATCATCCCTCCCAAAACCTAGGTTGGGGTGAACAAAAGCTTGTGTTCAAGGTAAAACATTTAACCACCATCAAGAATCCATGCATTCGGGAAGGTTCAAATCATTGCTCTCCAACCTTTTCAAGTCTATATCTCCTCGTGAAACAACTTTCACATATAGATAGATAGTTCATGTGCCCAAAGGATAAGCTCTTCCCAAAACTTGGGAATGCAAAATATCTAGATTTGATGAGCTAGTGGCGCCTTCAGCAATGCCATTAGTGAGTCATGTCATGAAACCTTTCACATGCAATGATAATAGTTGTGGCAAAGGTGGTGTTATGAACTTTATTTTTAGTGGAGATAACAATTATCATAGTAGTGTTGTATTACTTGACGTGACGACTTGTTAGCCATCCAATGGGGAACATGTAGAAACAATGACATAAGTTTGGTTAATTAAAGGATGTAAATGGAAGGTTAGGAAATGTACGTACCTATCAATTGATTAGGATGCAGAATGGTATTCGGAGGGATTAGAACTCAACCTCCTAATCAATGACATACCCTCTTGTCCATAGGGAATATGAAAAACTTGAACTCCTGGGGGATCAACATCCACTAACCAAGATTTCAGGCTAATGAGGCTTTCATGACTAGGTAAAATAGGGTGGAGTGGTTGACATGGCATCTGAAGTTGAATATTAAAAGATAACGACAAAACTTAATTACATTAAATCATCCTAATCGCATATTGCTCCATACTTGAATACTTTTTATTGGGCTTGGACAATTGTTGATCGGGATTAAAATTGGGTGACACCAAATTAGCTTGTAGACTTGCATAAGCACATTGAGGATGGTGATGTTTGATACATAAATGAGTATGTGGAATTCTTGAGTCAGGAGATTGTATAAGTGGAGCTTAGGAAAGGATAAGTTTTGAGGCTTGGAAAGCCATACCTTCAAAGGAAGTCCGGAAAAAGTGAGTGTTAAGCACTTGTGATATGTAACATGACCCATGAAGACATCAACATCAATACTAAAGACTAACTGCAAAACCAAGAAAAGGGGAATAAAACTAAGGTGGCTCTAGAGCTTTTGGCCTAGCGCTCGCCCCAATATGAAGGGGGACAACCTTTTTATAAGGGGGTAGCTATAAAATGTCACTTTTGTGCCTCTTTTAACTTCTCCTTGAAGGTCATTTTGCTCTTGTGAGATCTCATGGAACCGAACAAGGTCATTTTCCTCATAGTGGCAAATTAAAATTATTTCAATAGGCTTGTGGTAGATTTAGCAATTTTCAATTAAATAAAGTGTAACCAATTAATTGCTTTTAATTAGGTGTTAATCATAGGTTTTCTACGTGAGTGATTAATTACCCTTTATGAGCGATAAATCACAATTATGTGAGAGCTACTCTAAGTGAATCGGGTATATAGAGTAAGAAGCAAACTTGTCTACCATACCCTTCCTTCGGTAGAGAGTAGCTTTTAGGCAATTTAACCTTGTCTTCACTCAGAGTTGAATATCATTGTTCAAAGAGCTCCCTTACAAACCCACAAGTAACAAAGAAATATTATACACAATGCCATGGAGAAAACTGCAACTAAATGAGGGAAACAATACAAGATAGATTCACAAAGTAGCATTGAACCAGAATGGTTTGACCACAATGATGAGGTTGATGGACAAGAAAATGCCAATTTGTTTGGTGTCCCATTCCCAACAGAAAATCTCGATGTGGCCAAGCTGAGAAAACCTAGCGAACTTTTCATTAGCATCTCTTTGTTAATTCTAGACATAGATATAGGGTACAAAGCAAATGACACTAGTCCAATATAGACACATGTTACATTTTCTCCACCATCAATGTGATCGCAAGTGAAAAGAGAAAGGATGTATTCAGGGACGGAGGCTTTAATGATGGATTTGATTGATAACCTTCATCATAATCTAATGACGAAAACGTCTACCAAATGGCCCTGCATCCTCAGTTTTTTCCTTCACGTGCTATGCAATACGAAGTTTGTACAATTTGCAACAAGCAAGCAAGAAGGGCTTCATGCTTCCTCCTTTCTTAGCGCATGGTTTAACCAAACACTTTAGATTTTCTTGACAAGTTCCCTAGCTCTCTCAAGCATGAGAGTTGAGGAACGAAATTTTCCGATAATGCATGCCGGCCAGGGATTTACGCACCATTGCTATCATGTGTTTACCGTTCTAATCTATCTTCATAGCCATAGCTTGCTTTTTTCCGTTGTGTTTACCGTTCTAATCTGTTGTACGCCTTTTCACTGCCTGAGCGAAAACAATACAGATCCTGTGTGGCCGTGAGAGGAGCGAGCGGTGGGTGGGTCGGGAAGTGCAAAACGGACGGTCGGGGGCGGAGCGGAGCGCGGAGATGTCCGCGGAGCGCCCATCAGACATTGTTTTGGAAAGTCAAAGAAGTGATGGGTCCCCTAGAGAATCCAATGGATGATGGACCTTCTGACTTTGACTGTAAGGCCTGGTGTGAAGGCGGCCACATGGACCCTTCTGTAAAACCTAGCCTTTGAAAAAACCAGAGAAAGAGAGGGTTCAGGTTTAATTCTCAGTATATCAGAAAGGCTTCTTCATTCATTCATGAAGAAGAAGACGAAGAAGAAGACGACGAGGCCCTCCCCTCTCCACGACTCTCTGTGCCTTCGGCGGATCCGCGCGCGCAAGTAAAACACACAGGTATGCCCCATAGCTATGTGTGTCACTAGGCTTCTTGGCCTCCACAGGAGGATTAGGGTCTCGCTCTCTGTAAGTGAGGCTTCCGGGTCTTCTGCAAGCAGGATCGTCAATGGATCCGCCCCGTCTGTATTAAATAAGCCTGGAATCTCTCCATTGCGATGGTTTAGACCTTATCATTCCTCTAGATGTGGCTCAAGATGGTTTGAAATGCTTGCGAACGAGGCTAAACAGGCTTATTCCTTCCGTTTTAATGGATTGAATGCTGTAAAAGGAGTAGCGAACCCCGTCAAGTCGCAGCCACAAACCGGGTTAAGTTTAGTGAACAGGTTAAGATGGAAGAACAGTATTCGTGTTTTGCACAATATCATCACATCAAAAGGTATGTGTTTATCAAATGGTGTCTGGCCAATGAAGCCCACCATTGCGTCAAAAGGTGTGCTTCTATACAATGGTATCCGGCCTTTGAAAGGTATTTCTCTATCAATTGGTGTCAGACCGTTGAGAGGTATCTCCCTATCAAAAAGTACAATCATGCAGTCGAAATGTGGTTTTCATACTTCGGCAAACATAAGATATCATCCTGGTTTCAGATGGAAAACCGAGATTTTGTCTTTGTGGAAAAATGCATGGAGGAGAGTTAATGCAAAGATCCCTTCTCGATCTTCAATAGGCTTAGTTATGCGAGCAATTAGCCTTGCATGTGCAAGATCACACCTCCCAATAGGCGTCGTGACACTTCTTCTGGGAGGCAGTGTGAACCACCCCTTAGCTGAATCTCAAGGAGGCGGACTTTCTTCTGCAACCACGTCATCATCTTCGTCGAATAATTATCTTGTTTCGAGGTTCTTCACAATGCTGGAGTTTGGTAGCCTTATTGTAAGGTTGTTATTCCTGCTTTTTCTGTTCATGCCAGTGGTTGTAACTGCCCCTATGGCAGATTTCTTTGACAAAAGGTATAGGAAGATGTGGCTAAGGCTTTTAAGGCATACTTTAGAATTTGCTGGGGCCGCATTCATCAAATGGGGTCAATGGGCTGCCACCAGACCTGATTTATTCCCTAGAGACCTTTGTCGAGAGCTTACAAAATTGCACACAAATGCACCCGCACACAAATTTGCATATTCCGTAAAGACAGTTGAGCAAGCATTTGGCAAAAAATTGCATGAGATTTTTGAGGAATTTGAAGCGAAACCTGTTGCTTCCGGTAGTATTGCCCAGGTGCATAAGGCAACTTTGAAGTATAGTGGGTCTTCAGGTGCAAAACCAAGGCCAATTGTGGTGGCTGTGAAAGTTAGGCATCCTGGTGTGAGTGATGTAATTCGTCGGGATTTTGTGATAATCAACTGGGTAGCAAATTTATCCACTTTGATCCCAGGGCTCAGATGGTTAAGGCTTGATGAAAGTGTGAGGCAATTCGCAGTTTTTATGCTTACACAAGTTGATCTTGCTAGAGAAGCTGCCCATCTGAGTCGATTTTTGTATAACTTCAGGCATTGGACAGATGTATCCTTTCCTCGGCCACTCTATCCTTTAGTTCACCCAGCTGTGCTTGTTGAAACATATGAACATGGAGAGAGCGTTTCTCACTTTATCGAGCTTTCGGACAAGAGTTCGAGCAATAGCCGGATCCTCGCCCATATTGGGACACACACTTTCCTGAAAATGCTCTTGGTTGATAACTTTATTCATGCTGATATGCATCCGGGTAACATACTGGTCAGGGTGAATAGCAAAAGGAAAAGTAAAAGTAATGATGGTGGGAAAGACATGTCAAGGTCTCGACCACATCTTGTGTTTTTGGATGTGGGTCTTACTGCGGAGCTCTCACAAAAGGATCGTCGGAACCTTCTAGAGTTTTTTAAGGCTGTAGCTCTTCGAGATGGGAGAACAGCAGCTGAGTGTGCACTTTCCTTTTCACGTAATCAGTCGTGTCCAAATCCAGGCGCATTTATTAAAGAGCTTGAAACTTCTTTTACCTTTTGGGGTTCTAGAGAGGCTGACCTTATCCACCCCGGAGAATGTATGCAAGACCTCTTAGAACAAGTGAGAAAGCATAGAGTCAATATTGATGGTGACGTTTGTACTGTGATGGTAACTGTGATGGTTCTTGAGGGTTGGCAACGTCGGCTGGATCCTGACTACAACATTATGGACACCCTCCAGAAGTTGCTTTTTAAGAAAGATTGGGCTGAGTCACTTTCTGACACAATCAATGGAATCATGGCACCCTAGCTAATCATATCATATTTGAGCTTGAAGTTGTTATAATGATTATGGTGGTGGTGGTGATGATGATCAACGATGGTGGTGATGATGACAATAACAGCAATGATGTTGATGATGATTATGACAATGACGATGATGATCAGTATCATGATCATGATAATGATGAGGATGAGGGTGGTGATGATGGGAGAAGGATAATGATGATGAGTTGGTTGAGGTTTGTCCTTCATGGTGATTTGTGTGTCCTTTTTTGCTTTTTTATGGGGGGCAAATATTTTTGCAAAAGAATTATGAGTGCACTCATGGGTCAAGGTGATTAATAAATCAAATATTGATTGTACAATGAATGTAATGTCACATATTATCCGATGTTCGTTTTTTGGTGTATTTTTTATGTTATCTTGCAGATTATCACCTTTCTTTGCTATATGATTCTTAACTTTCTTACCTTAAAATAAATTTTACCTTATAATAAATAATGAATACAAACGTATGGTATTTACCATACTGCGAGGGTGTTTAGCATACTTGAATGATTGAAACATTCTCGAATGTGAATGCACGTATAGTTCATACTATGATTGTATTGTTGCACTATGGCGCATGCGCATTTGAGAATGTTTCAATCATTCGAGTATGATAAACACCGTCAAAGTATTAACCTAGCTTAATGGGGTGGTTGCACCTTTCCCTTATAATTGGATTCTTTCTCATCTATCTTATGTTTGAAATTAAAGTTTCACTTTATGCATGGGTTTTGAAGATGAAAGAATCGGTATTGAGGTATACCGTGATTGATTCAAGGAATTTGTGGAGATGTTGACTTATGAAAGATGAGTGAGCCTCTCTAAGTTATATTTGGAGATATTATTTTTCTTCATGAGAAGCATTTTGTCAGTTGCACATATTTCTCATCCTCAATTTATGCATGCGTTTGCATGTACATGAGAAGGTTTTCATCCATGTCCTGTAAATGTGATTAAATCTTGGAAGCTTGCTAATAAGCTATGCGTGAGTGCTGTGATACAGCAATATCATTCCAAATTTGTGATAAAAATAAGCAGAACATTCATAGAACTAGTGCATTTGGAGAATTAATCGTGTCAACATAATTACATGGTTGCGGAATTGGAAAAATAAAGTGAGGTTATTGCAGAAGATGTTTTATTTACACTCTAAGCATTTCATACCTCAATTAAAGGTGGGTGGCTGCTTAATCTTTTGGTGTTTTGTCCATCATAACAAAAGCATGCCAAAATTTCAATGGAGATGTGGGTTGGAAACATACTTGTGATATAGTAGCCTGTGATAAAGTTAAAGATGTTTTAAAGCAATGTCAATAATCTTGTATCCGTAACATTCTCTCTTTTATATATTAGGCCAGAGTCATCACCATCTAAGAATATTTTTCTCATTTCAGAGAGATGATGATGATGACATTTTTTATGTCCTTGAAAACCAGAAACATTGCATACAGGTTCCAAAAAAGAGCATTATAAGCGAGTATATCTTCTGTTCAAGCAAAGGGTGCAGCCGCATGGACATGGCAATCATAGAATACTTACACTCTGCCATTTGCATAGATAGCACTACCACTACCATGCGATTTAAGCGTATAATTTCAAAAGTTCACTGTCAATGTCTTAACTATCACCCTTTACTTCTGCATGAAAACTCCTAACATATGTCCCTATGTACAATCAAGAGAGTATCACATCACTAGGGGCAGTTGGGTAAATATAAAAAATTCATGGGCATTTCTCTATTTCAAAAGCTCACTATCTTAACTATCCCCCTTTACTTCTCCATGAAAACTCCTAACCATAGTATGAACCATACGAGTATGGTAAACACCCTCAAAGAATGATAAATACCATACTTTTGGATTAACTATTTATTATGAGGTAAATAAACCTAAAAAAAGGGAAAAAAAACACAAGAATGTTTGAATAACATTCGCATTCGTTTTCCAACATAGGAAAACGAATGTTATGCTAGACGAACACGAATTTTACGTACTATGCTCCTAGCATATGTGCAGATGTACAATCAAGAGATATCGCATCACTCGGGGTAGTTGGGTAAATATCAAAACTTACATGGGCATTTCTCTATTTCAAACAATTTGGTTTTCCTGGCGGGAGACACCTTAAAAGCTTAGACAAATAAAGGAAAACCAGGTGTGTTCCTTTGTCCCGACAGACCGACCGACCAATACCACTCCGGGTTTTCCCATTGGGAGATACCAAAAGCTCAGGGGCATTTCTGGAAATAAAGACAAACTTGAGGGTATTGACAGAACAATTATCCTCATTCTGTCTGTCTTGTCTTGTCTTTGTTCTCTCTCTCTCTCCTTTTCTCTTCCTTGAACCCAAATCGATAGAATTATCTGAGAAATGGCATCTAGCATTCGAATGATGGGGAGTGGGCCAAGAACCCATCCTGGCGGTATCTCTGATAGAGAGTGGAGAAGCAACCAACGCCGTCAGATCAGATCCATCCAGAAAGAGTATCGAAATCAACTGCGCACAGAAGCCGCACAACGGCGTGCCTCTTTCCAATCCCTGATTCAAAGGCTTAAAGAAGAAGAAGAAGAAGAAGAAGACATTGAATCTCCGCAAAGATTTAATGGTGAACGGTACAAAACCCTGGATGGTCGAATTTCTCATCGATTCCTTCCCCAGAATGCCTCATTTAGTACTAGATTGTATTGTAAAATAGGTCTGGAGTTCGATCCTAGCCATCTTTTGGGTGATGAACAGAAATGATGTGGTAAACTTTGGTATGTGCCTCATTCTGCGATGCATATGAATTAATGTTTGCAGTCATTTGTATGTTTTTAGCCTTTTGTCGATTGGATTGTGGTAACCTTTGGTATGTGCCTCATTCTTCGATGCATATGAGTGAATGTTTGCAGTCATTTGTATGTTTTTAGTCTTTTGTCGATTGGATCGTAAAAGCATAGATGTGTCAGATGTTGTTCGAATCCGCATCGATGCTGGATTGCTTTTGCCTTTCTCATCTCACCGACCATATACATAGTCAAAGAATTGTGTGTGTTTAGCAGTGATTGATGCTAAATAATTGTCATGAAGTATGGATTCATAGATGCTCTAGAATGTTTTGTAAAAATTGGTCGGGCTCAAATCTCATCTTTCAGATGGAGAAATGCTGATAAGTCATGTGTAACTTGCTAGTTGAATTTGATGCCGAAAGATATGTGAAACGTACTCCTTTCTTTCGATGAGTCTTAAGAACTTGAGTGTGCAAAATGGAGGGAGTCGTGAAGTATGAGAAAGTGATGGGCAGATGATTGCCTTCAGATAACATTTCAAAATAAAATCGCAGAGTTTAATGACAAAATAAGAGTGTAACTTTTCGAAACTAGAAAATAAGTTATGAATCTCCGAGGAATTATGAGGAAAATGTCTGGAAAGATTAATCAAAACTTCCTCTATATATTTTGGAATGTTCAAATGAAATTTAGTCCAATATTTCTTACCTTCAAAAGTAAAGAGTTTGTATATACCCCAATTGTTTATAGAGTTATTGAGCTACACTTTTTTCGTGAATATCGTAAATTTTCCCAATTAAGTCACTATTGATTTCCAACCTCTTGTAGTACCCATGTCATGAATGCCTCAACTTTTGAGCTAACTCAAGTTGGTAAACGCAAAACTTTTACTCTAATCCTAAATTAACCTTTACCGTCTATCCAAACTAACATTAAGAGAAGGACGTTTGGAGATATTACTAGCAAGCTCACAATTTTCATGCTTGGTTACCTTTCAATAATTTGGAAGCGATTGGATTAAAAAACATATCCTCTTAAACATTGGGTGTACTAACCATGTAGAATGCCACAAACACCTTAACAAGTTTTAGTATTATTCATCCTGCTCCTCAAATTTATTTGAATTCATTTTAGGGAAAAGTACCATGATACCCCTGGAAGTTCAAAATTTACTAGAATGCCCCTAGAAGTTCAAAATTTACCAAACTACCCCTATGTCGAAAAAATTACACTTTATAAAGTAATTATACACTCAAATCTACAAGCCCTATTTACCAAAGATAAAAGAAATGGGACCCAAACTAGCCCTATTTACCAAAGATTTGAGTGTATAATTACTTTATAAACTGTAATTTTTTGGACATAGGGGTAGTTTGATAAATTTGGAACTTCCAAGGGCATTCTAGTAAATAGACGAACTTCCAAGGGTATCTTGGTACTTTTCCCTTCATTTTATGCTTTGTTTTATATAGCCACAATTATCCACTTGTCAAGTGTTGTTTATAATTGGCTATACCATACCAACGTTTTCATGATCAACATATACTATAAATGATCAACCAACAGTTTTTCACATTCATTTGAGATGAGCCATATACATATCCAATCTTGAATTTGCAAATTTTTAAATTTGGAGTCCAAAGACCATTTCCCAAATATCATGTGCAAAACGAAATGCGAAGCTCTATTTGAAGGGAGTTAGTTGATGGATAAACAATGCCTCATAGGTCAAATCCACAATAATAGGAAAATTATATACATTATGACAATAGGAAACAAAATACACTATGAACCAATCAATGCATTTATGAAATCCTCAATGAAAAAGCTTGCCATTTCAAGAAGGCATATGGGCAAAGGTCCCTCTCTTCCTGTTTTGCACTTGGTAATCAACCAAATAAGGTTCATTAAGATTCTAGATAGATTGGGACAATGACTTATTAAACATCGCCCATTTTAGGGTAGAGTAATATTGTTACCCTCTCCGTGGCCCAAGAAAATCACAAGGCACTTGAGCAATGGATGGACATTGAAGTGCCATTTGGAGCAAATAATATTAAGTCACTAAACAGCATGCATGGTAAACCACCTATACACATAGTTGTTATCTGAAGGATATACCATGAAAAATCTAAATGTTGTTGCATGAATGTATGCGTATAACGTACACTTTGTGCTTATAATGTATTGATGTGTGTGGATGTATGTATGTATGTATGTACGTACGTACGAACGTGTGTATGTATGTGTATGTATGTATGTATGTATGTATGTATGTATGTATGTATGTATGTATGTATGTATGTACGTACGTACGTACGTACGTGCGTAGGTATGTATGTATGTTCCCATATGCGCATGTGTAATAAATATAGGCACTGGTAACACCTTCCCTTCCCATTGGGGGGGATAGAGAGATGCTGTTGGCGGTTCCTTTTTCAGTAAAGCCGTCTCCGCTTCACTTCTTGCTCATTCAGATAAAGGCTACATGATACTTCCTCACCACCAAGAGGAGCCGACCGTCCATTGTTTTGTATGCCGAAATCTATCTCTCTTATAATGGGTACACCTCCATCAATTCCTGCCAGAGTAACATCCCCATTACCCTTATAGTACTTCAAGTCCATTATCAACGTTTGCTCCTTTCCATGGTCTAAACTCGGACTCCTTACAGATCGCACAGCATCTAGGTACACATCATTGATCCAGTACACAATATGTTACATTGAAGTACACATCATTGATCCAGTACATTACCTATGTTAGACATCGAAGTACACATCATGCATCTAGGTACACATCATTGATCCAGTACACAAAATATGTTACATCGAAGTACACATCATTGATCCAATAGATACGGCAAAACATCGAAATAACCCTAACTTTCTGGATATCTACCTGAATACCTGAGACGTATTATATATTACCAGAATACCATCCCTGAGCGGTAAAGTTTATACTATGCAGGTATTATGATAAAAGAAATTAACTCAGGAGTATTTATTTTGGTGTGTTTCCTGGTATAAATTACTTTCTTAAAAGTTCATTGATGGATACTTTCAAACTGCTTGAACATGAGAACTGAGTTTCAGATTACCTTTGAGCATTGCATCACTTGTAATTAAATCCAGCTGAAGCCACTCCAGAAGGTTGCCGAGATCCACACCACTTGTCCAATTTTCGGGTCCATATCCATTATGCAACTTCAAGCACCCCCGATTAGCTGTGCCACCCCAAATCATCCCCACTGGACGAGGCTTATCTTCTTCTTCTCCTACCATCAAGATAAGACTCCCACTATCCCCCTCTAAGTCAAAGGCTTGCTTATTATGTTCTCCAATAACCAAGAAATCTGTGAATAAACAAATGCCCTTTTCATCATTGTACTCGAGGCCATATGCCATTATGGTACCTCTAGTTAGCCCTGAACTTCTTCCAACCTTCACAACTTTCTTTCCTACTATCTTAGAAACCGGATCTTGGAGATCTATGGTGAAAATATCTCCCATTTCACCCAAACCCTTCACTTCTGTGGTCACCTTTGAGAGATCAAAGCTACGACTAAAAGGAACAAATGCCCCATCCACACGAACAAATGTCTCTGACACATAAAAAGAAAAAGGATTCGGCACACATTAACATTGAGAGAGACTATAGTTTTCAAAGCCAAGATTGGTATTAGAATTTCCAGTTAGAAAATTAAAATTTATCTTAATAGAGGGGTCAATTGCCATTTGTAACAACCAAGGCCAAAGTCAGGTGTTGAACTCCTGGCCCATGTCTTACAAGGTAAGGCTCGGAACCACTAGCTCAAAACATGGTTTGGTTTAGAATTAATGAGAAAACCTGGATTTGTGCTTGCAAAGATGTTGTACCATCCTTCATCTCTGATGAAGGAAGTTGCTCTTTCCACTGCACCCAAATAAACACCTGGTCCTATGTTAGGAGGCAAGGGATGGAACATTTTCTGGCTTGGTTGATCAAGATTAACTGCGACATGGCGATTTGTTAAAAACCCAATTTGTCGAGTTCCAGTTCTACTTTGCACTATGGCTCCGAGGGTTCCTATAGTCTCTTGACTTGAAACCTGAGTCATCGTCATTAAAATATTTCAAAAAATATGCTAAAAAGGATCACAAATAACGGAGGTTATAACTGTGATCCTATTCTTACTATCAGCTTATTTCAATACACTGTAGCCTTATACCTGCGATCCTGGACCTATGTAAGGATCATTTCCTCGCAACCCTTCGGCTAGTTCTGTATAAACATGCTCTTTCGGGGTAAAAGCTGGTGTTCCATAATAATGGAACTCTACCACATCCACATCACACCAGATGCCCCCAGGTCCCTGGAGTTCATGCATAATGTAGGTTTTATAAGCTACTTTACAAACATTAACAGCAAACCAATACATACATTCCAATCAATCCAAGAACTGAGCTTTGTGAACCTAACGTTTGTAATATTGTTTCCCATTGATGCATCACGGATAACCTTCTTGGGTGGATGATCACGGCACTTCTCAGGTAATCACTAAACTTCGTTTAGAAATCTTCGATGTTTGTGAAATGATGTCGGTATAGATTATAACTAGATTATTAAGGGTTAATTAAGACTAGAGTAAGTCCATTTTCTTATTATCTTCAGACAGGTGTAACGAATATCGATGATCCAGAAGCTGTACACCACCATTGATATGGAACAGATTCACACATAACAAAGAAAGATATATTAAAATCTATTGAAGGCCAGAATGACTTATGACATCTAACAAGAAAATGAATCTGAAAATATTGTTCCATCTTGAAAAACATGAAAAGAATAAGTAGAAATTTGCAGGTCTGTCCAACAATCAATTCGCCAACAGTATCAACACTTTAAGATCATGTAGGAAGAACGAACAAGATAGCCGAATAGTATAGAAGGATCGCGTACCATTCAGATATCAATCAATCTTACGCTCATTGCGCAAACCATCACATTCCAAATGGTGGTTTTCTAAATGTTTGGTTAGTTTAGACAGTTTATCAGATTAAAAGAGCAATTAAGATAGTAACGTCCTAACAGTTTACAACTATTATTCCAGCCAGACTTGGGAAGCACACTATGGTCCACTTCCATCCATGTTTATTAATAGCTAAATCATGTAATTAAGGGGCTGGATGTCATGTTACTTTATTCCTCAACCCTAATCAAAACCTATACGTAATCCTAAAGCTTAGCCCTCTTTTGTTTTCATCAAGAGAAACTTTGTATACCACACATTTGATTAGCTATTCATGTTTATTGGTAAAGCATGTGATTCAAAGATGAGGTGTGTCTGATTCCAGAAGCCTTTTGTTTTCATAAAGCAAAACTTTGTAAAACCGCATGTTTGAAGAGTTAATAAGCATGTTGATTAGGTTAAGCCATGTAATTTAAGGTGTCATCTACTTTTACCTCGAGGTAAGTCAGGAATATAAACTTGACGGGGTAACTTGTAGGTATGTTTAATTAGTTAATTTAATCATGTTAATTACACAGAAATACGTAAGTAAGCGGTAAAGTGGCATTCTACATCAAGGTAACCCGGAATCCTTTCATTTTTTTCATTAAGCCATACTTTATATGGCCACATGTTTGATATATTAATCAGGTTAATTGGGTTAATAGGTTATTTTCAGGAAGTTCATACATTACATTAGTAGATTTAAATATGCAATTTATGGGGCATTATGTCATGTTACCTCAAGGTAAGTTGGAAGCCTTTCGTTTTCATTAAGCCAGACTTTATGAACCTTGCGAGCTACAAAGACTATAATGGCTGGGATATCAGTCGGCTCCCCTCTTCGTGTCCGGAACCCCACAGCAGTTCCAAGGCTAACTTTCCTTAATAGCAAACTATTATAAGCCCTTATGGTCATCAAATCCAACAGAGTAGTAGCTTGTTGGCCACAAGGAGATGTGTCATTGAGCTTAAAATTTGGATCTTTTTGAAGACCTTTGAAGTAATTTTCTCTTTCTTCTGCACTTCCATGAGGTCGAGAGTTAGTAGGCCATAGAAAATAGGCAGAACTTTCATCAGTAACTTGGCTAGCCATGAAAGAAGAAGTGTTTTCCTCTTCTTCTTCTCTGAACTTTTTAGTATAATCCCAATCAAGATCGGATTCTTCTGAAGCAGGGGCTGAAAATAAGCCTCGGGTTCCAACCATATTCCCTGGCTGGGATAAACCCTTCTCTTCAAGAAGCTTTCCATTAACCATTTCTGAATAGAAAAGAAATAGACCAAAAAGGGGGCTCTTCAAGAAAACCCTAATTTTAAAACTCCATAAACTATTTTAACTGGAAAAACGACAATAAGTTCTACAAAAACAAACTAACTTGAAAGCTCGTTAACATTTATGAGTTAATAAAAAACAAATAAAGAAGGCCAAAAAGGCTAATTTGAAAGCTCCATGAACCACTTCTAAGCCTAGAAAACAACCAGAAGGAACTCTTCAAGAAAACCCTAAATTGAAAGCTCCCTTTTCTATCAACTCTATGTTTTCAACAATGAAATGCAAAAGGGGCTTTATCAGAAGAAAAATAATTTTGAAAGCTTCATTAACACCCATTGTAGACCCTCTCTATTGACCATTTCTAATGACAAAACCTCAAGGTTGTCTTCAAGAAAAACCTAATATGAAAGCTTTCAAAGAGCTGAACATGCTTCCCCAGGAGAGGAAATTTGGGTTTTCCATTTTATTTTTCTAATTTTCCCTTTTTTTTCTTCTTCTTTTAAATTTTTTTTTTCTTTTTTGCCCTTTTCTCCTTACTTTATTCTCTCCTGTAGATTCTTCTCGAGGGAAAATGGGTCTGCCTCCTTTCTATGAAATGATTTTCAGAAATTTGTTCTCTCTGTAGGGATGAATAGACCTGCGTTTTCTTTCTTTCTGTCTGTCTTTCTTTTTATTTTTTGCAGGAAAGATTCTGAGAGTACCTTCAAAATTTTCTTCCTCGAGAAGCCGCCTAGAATCTGATGGTCCAAAGCAAGGATCACAGCTTCTTAGTTCTCTCCATGGCTAGCTAGGAGGTCTGTCTGTCTTTCTCTCATAGCTTGTCTCTGTGCCATGAATGAATGTGGGCTCCTTTGATGAGAATGAAATGAGAATGAAATGGAGTGAAATGAAATGAAATGAAGTAAAGTGAAGAGAAATGAAATGGAGATGAGACATTGGTTCTCTTCTTCCTTTCACACTTGGGACAATTTTTAGTAGCTATTTTCCTCGTGACACCAGGGCACGCATCGTAGCTCTGAAGACAGGTTCATCATTCCTTGTGGTCAATGTAGTTCCAACACCTTGGAAGGTATGGGTCGTCACTTTGTCCTTTCCATGCTTGGCTTGTTATCACTGGGTTACTACACTTAGAGAGGACATTGAAGTTGGAGATCTAAACTTGCTACCTTGCGCCTTGCGGCTAGCTTCGAGTTCAGGGCACGATTGAAGCTTGAGACACGGCCTTCTATGTTCCATAAGAGGACATTAAGCTCAAGACATGGTTATGTAATGTTAACACGTGGGTTATTGGTTATTGCACTTGGAGAGGACATTGAAGTTGGACATTTGAACTTGCTACCTAGCTACTAGATTCAAGTTCATGGCACAATTGAAGCTTGAGGCGCGGCATTGTGCACTCGATTCTATGTTCCATAAGAGGACATAGAGCTCAAGACATGGTTATATAATGTTAACATGTGGGTTATTAGTTATGATGGTTTGGCCACATTTGTCACTGGTTCTTACACTCTATCACCGAGAAAGGTTTAATATCATATATGGGATGTGAATGAATGTGTCGCCATCTCTTGTTGAAGGCTATAATTATTTTATGAGACAAAAGCAAAATAACATTTATACTTTCTTGAATTTGGGCATGTGTAGGCCCTTTTTTCCAAAACAAAACATTGTGGATAGAATGAAGGTTGGCTATGTCTATTGGTCATATCCATTTGAACAACTTTGATGTATTTGAGTGTGAGTTTTCCCTATCCACACCTTTGACCAAGCAATAAGCATACGGTATTTTATTGTGCACTAGATTCTAGCACTATAAAAGGGGGCCCAAGCTCTAATATGGAATTGGTATTGTGATGTCGCCATCTACTTTAAGTCATGGAGGAAGTGGTAATACCAATAAATCCTCGAATTTTCTTAAGTTGAGACATGTCAAGACCTCAATTACATAAGGACTGTCACACAAACCAAATCACTTAATGTCTATACGCTCGTTGATGTCAAGAACCCTTTCGATTAGTTTGTGTTTGTATTATGCAAGTGAGATCAAACGAAGCATGGTTACGTTATGAAAACACTTGGTCATTTGTTGGGTGTTGTGTTCTACAACAAAGAGTATGTAGTTCTCGTGGTTCATGATAATGGCATATAACCATCTTATTCAATCCTATATCTACGGGACATTAGTTTTTTGTGCCCTAATGGAATTGACAAGAACGGCATTGCTGAGAGATGAGCGTAGTTCAAAATCATGTATGATTGTGACACTCACAATAACTTGCCATGATTGTTCCTCCAAACCTCTTTACTCTTGTGACTTGTCAACCTTTTGCATGATCTTTGATCAATTAGTTCAATCTAAAATCACCGAGACATTAGTTTTATTGTGTTTTAATGGAATGGGTAAAAACAAGTCATCATTTAGAGATAAGTGTAGGTCAATATCTATGGTCTAATTGTCACATTCATAATTAATCGTTTTTACTTTCTTATCGAGACCTCTTTACTTCTTTCAAACACTTACATAATCTTTGATCAAGGAGTTCAATCTAGCATTGAAGAGTTTATTTGCCAACTTGTGTCTAGCTTCCTTCTTAACCCACATAATTTTGTTTTTCCCTTACTTCCTCGATATGATCTTCTTCTATGTATTTTTTCTCTTGCTTATGTTCTAATTCTCAACAATACTCCATGCATCGTATTGTAATGATTTTGAACTTCCATAATCCAAGTATTACGGATCTCTATCAGATTCTACATCCCAAGTGAGTACAAACCCTCTCCTTGATAACATCATAGATTTTACGAGGCTTCGTTATTTGGGATGTATTTTATGAATGTGTAATTATTGCTCTTGGTTTCCAATATTGTCCTCCACCTATCAAATATCATAACCTCGTTGGTCGACAACATGATGTTGTAACAACAATAGAAAATCATCCACCTATAACTATAAAGCGTGTGGAGCGAGCAAGCAAGCTCAACCGGATCCGGATCGGTTGAATAAGCCTGAGCCGGATCGGCATCCGGAAGGATGAGCCAGATCGGTATCTAGATGGTATCCGGAAACAACCGGCCGGATCGGAGAGCCGGATTCAAGTGGGAACCGGAAGCGTAGTAGTAGCCTAGACTACTAGGTAAGTATTGTCTCGTAATTAGTGTAAGTCGCACGTAGGAATATTGAAGTATGCAGTACTTCTGACTATTCTTTTATGGACTTGTATAAATAGTGTTGTTATAGCACATTGTATGTACAGAGTGTTTTTATTATTTTGAATCTACGATTACGTTCGGCTCTCTCTGTCTCTCCTGTGTATACTCTCTTGTATTAAGCTTCTCCATTAAACCTACATCTTATTCTCTGTTGCTATCCGATTGAGCCGATTTTGTCTAACGCTTCTGCACATTAACATTCACAAAGCAGCCTAATTTAGTAATTATATACATACACATAATATGAAGAAGATCATAATCAACCTCATAACACAAAGGACAAGCTAATAGATATTGAGTACTTAAAGGACCAAACATGCTTCAATGAAAATCAAATAGGGTGGGTGACGGAGGTACCATCTCAACCCATCACCCATCTCCATGGAAGCAAGGATAGTCAACTAATGGCAAGAGAGTGAGTGAGTGGTTAGTAAAGCTTAGTTCTTACTTGGGTATTTTTCTTCCGAACTATTTTGAAGTGAGAGAAGAGGAGAGGGAGATTCACATTAGCAAAGTTAAGCCCTTTCTCACTGTTAGCCTACTTCCATTAGGAGTCTTGGGTGTATTCCAATACTAGAACATTTAATGTGAGATATCCTACATATACTTAGCAATGGCCTAACATAAGTATATAACTAGAGAGGAACAAAGAGGCGTTATGGTCTATGGTTACTCATTTTACTTGATATAAATGTTGTGAGTACAACCATTACTTTGTTGTTTCTGCCTCTTATGTTAAACTTCAATATCTATCTATGAATTAAGTGGTAATCATCAAGTGATAAAATGTGTAAGTTAAATAAAGAAAAACTAGTAGTAATATATATCAAAACTTGCTTCAAATGGTCGCATCCTAGAAGCCAACTTCCGGTTGACACTTGGCCAACCACCTCCACAACCTTCCACTATTACTTATGAGGCTAAGATACTTAAGGAAACAAAAATGAACAATTCTCTTTGCTCAACCTAATGGCCAAGTTGTTGTAGCCAACTAACCAGTTTGCATGGTGGCTTTCGTGTTACCACCTTTGGCGACCTAGAGTAGCCAAGCGATGACACCGCCATGGCCACCAAACACATGCACATACATATGTTGTTGAATATCCTAAATTTGTGGTAGTTCTCTTGTGGTAGTAGATACTTAGTAGACTTTATGTGAATTTTTGGCCTAGGATGTAAACTACGGTGTTAATGAACTTGTCATAATAGAGATGGATTAATTTTCATTATCCAAGCATAAATTTTTGCAAAAAATGTTTGGGTATGTTTTCTAGATGTAAGTATCCTTAACAACACCCTCGAAGTCCTTCGTGATATTTTATAGGGGATTCATTATGTAGTGCTAGGAATTACAGGAGAGTAGAATCTGAACCCGTGACTACAACAATAATGAGATGATAGTGATCGGAAATTCAAATTCTTGCCTCATGATATTTTTCCTTTAATAGTGATCGTAATGAAGCATAATGCAATACAACCTTTATTATAGTAGACTACGACTTTTTTGAGAGATTTCTTGTCCCTTCACATTACTTGGGTAGTCAATGTATCTCTCTCTCTCTCTCTCTCTCTCTCTCTCTCTCTCAATTTTCTACCGTGCTTACATAATAGAAAACAAAGAAAGCGAATCATGTCATGAAAAAACAAGCACTTGTTAGCTTAAGGAGTAGAGGAAGGTTGCAAGCTACACTCTAAAAGAATGAGAAAGGGATACCAAACAAGAAGACAACAACCTCATTATTTGCGGGTCACAATGTGTCCTTGTAATTTTTTCCCCTAGTAGCATATTCCCCAACAAAAATTGTCAAGAATCAAAGAGTCCTATGATCTACTTTAATCCCATAGGGCCACTTCTATGTTTGAAGCTTAATTAAAGTTTTAAGTATATGGTATATTGGCCAAAACTAATACCCTTGAATTTTCAAGAGTCTCTGGGTTTTCTCTTCATAAAACAAATACATTATTATTTGATTTTAGGTCCAAATGATCAAAATGCACATGAATTATGTGTAGGGCTTCTAGCAACGATATGAACACACCATATTCTTAAATAGTATGTAAAGTCAAGGATATTAGGAAATTTAATTTTGTTATATTTCATTTTAAATTATAAATGGAGAAGATATTATGAAAACTCCATTGCCACAGTTGAAAATTTCATTGAATAAAGAACTAGAACAAAGAAGGTGTTATGAAAGCTCCATCACGACACAATTGGAAAATTCATTGAATAGAGATTGAGAGTTGTCACATTAATATTATTATATTAATCTCTCTCTTTTTTCTTTCTTTTTTGTCGAGAACTAGGGATAAATCATTTTGTCTCTCTTGTTGTTGCCTTAGTGGTTTACACCATATCATCAAATCATAAAACCAAGAGGACCCAAGTTCCATATTCCAGTGGGCTAGGCCACATCTCATAGATCACAATCAATCTCCTTGTGGTCATTTAAAATACATTATCTATCTCTCTAAAAAGCAAGGATGACAATAGATCAAGCCAAAGGAGCAAACTAGCTTAGAGAATATTCATCACCTCGTCCATGTCTCTTTGTTGCCCTAAAAACCCGTTTCGTAGATTGTAATCAATCTCCTTATGGACATTAAAAAGATATTCATCCACCTCTTTAAAAAGCAATGGTGACAATTGATAAAGTCAAAGGGGTAGGCTAGCTCGATGAACATTCATCACTTTGGCTTCCCTTGGACACAAGATGATAACAAATTGGCGGGTAGTTAAAACTACATCAACAATATGCTCTATTTTTCTTTCGTCCTCCATGTCACTCTTTGATCCTCAAGGACAATAACAATGTCCTCCACCATTGCCACCACGAGATGGAAATATGCGTGAGATGCATGAGGAGAAATGCAAGGATCACGTGACATATGGGCTAGCTCACAACTTCAACAATTACAGGTTTCAAATTATAGTGGACACCCATTGAATGTGGGAAATTATATAGATGAGTTAGCAATGGATATTGTATTATTATTGATCAAATTAGGTTGTTAATCTTAGTTGACAACAAAAGTTTATCGAGATGGTAATCATAGTGACTACGCAAACTCCCCCACATACAAAACTATAAAGATGTTATGGATATTTCTCTAGAAAATACCCCCGAGACAACATAATGTTTTTACGAAGCACCGATCTTCATTAACTCATGTGCCAATATTTATCATTCAACCACATCTATGAACCACTCATTGACCATAGACTAATAACTTCCTCCAAAACTTAATGGTCATCTTTATTAACATCCTCATCTCTCCATATCCCTCTTCTCATTGTCTTCTCGTATGGGGTGACTTGCATGGCCTAATGATAAAATTGAATGTGAATATTCACTAACCTTAATACAAATTGCATTGGGAATGTGTAGGTGCACAAACGTATGCATACATTCCCATGCATTTATTGCTAATCTATCATGAACATTAAGTGGTCCTTCGTGCTATTTAAGGTTGGGTTCCAATTTGATGTTTACTTCATTACGTTTGCACATCTCCACCATGATGTGTGGAGTCTTTGAATCGACTCTGCAACTACAACTTCCTAAACTCGGATCGATGCTTCTATTTAGACGCTAAAATCTATTGAGCCAAGGGAGCATAATTCCAACACAATATCATGTTGTCCGCGAACTAGTATATCATACAAATAGATCCTCAATTTACTATTTTAATCATCATACAAGTAGATCATCACGTAAATGGACATTCTGTTCAAGATTTGTTTCGCATTTTATACGTTTATATATGAGCATGAATGAACGATAGAAAAACGCGAAGAGGGGAAACCCTGGAGCAAAAATGAGTAATATGGTCACCTTCACGAGCAGAGAAACCTCAGAGCGCTATGAGCCTCCAATCATAATCATTATTTGTTGTAGTGAGTCAGATACCCATGAGTGTCCAAAGCAGTGGATTGGGCTCAAAAAGATCATTGGACAAGACCAAGGGCATTTCGGGAAATAAAGAAAAAGCAATAGCCTTTGGGAGGGAGGACTCAGGAGGGGTATCGCGGGGAAATAAAGGAAACTGGCAAGGGCCCGATTCTGATGATATGTCTCTGTGCGTTCGAAATTCAGTCCTCTGCGTGTCGTGGTTATGGCGAAACCCTAAGATTCACTCAGAGAATCGATCTTCTGTGCCACAGCTTACCCATTTTCAGGAAGAGGGACGTTTTCTTCCTCTCCCCCAATGGCGAAACCAGAGAACTCCTCGGAAAGAAACAGTAGCGTCTGCTTCACTCCCGTCAGGTATTTCTTCTTTTTCCTCTCTTTCTCTCTTCTTTCCTATCCGGACATGGCATATTCACTCAGAAGATAATCTTGTCTCGTGAAAACCAATACTGGAGTTTTTGTACATGATTTCTGGACCTTTTGACTTACGTATATACCGATTTTTGTCATTGTATATGATACGTGGAGTAAGTAGACCATGAAATTACCAGAACCTTTGTGGTTATGCACATATCAATTCTTCTTCTGTGTGATAAATTGTCCACGAATAATATCCTGCATTATTTATTTATAATTATTGTTGTACATCGTATGAGGGGGGTTAAGGACAGTATGAGATCCTCAGAAGCTTTTCGCAATTATGTGTATATTGATTCCTTTTCTACAATATGATATGTGGTATAGAAAGATAATGGAATCATCAGTGGGTTTTTTGTATTACTTAGGTGCTGGTATTTATGTGCATGATATGTGGAATTCTAAGAAGCATCCGAGTTAAATACTTCCTGTAGGATCAACAAGCGTTTGGTTATGAGATCTCTTGGAGGAGTTATTGCCAATGATTGCTTGGTTCTAGGATGAGTGATTGATCACTGATCGCATGATTATAGGGTCTTAATAGTACATATCAATCACTCGATCAGTTTCAGAGTCCTCGGGACTCTTATTGGTTATCTTTTCCTTGATAAGAAAGATTGACAATTGCGTTTGACTCCTGAAAAGCTTAATTCCTCGCATATGTGAAGAGATTGATGATCAAACACTTTCTGAAACTTTAGAAGCATTCGATTTATGTGCATATCGATTCATCTTAAACATGACACATGGTGTCCAAAATTGATCACTGATGGATTTCTAAACCTTCAGAAGCTTTAGAGTTTCATATATATAGGTAGATATCTGGATTCTTCTTGTATATGATATTTGGAGCTGAGGTTGATCATCGAGCGCTTTGTTATAAAATCATTTAGAGTAGAAATTGACCACTGCTTGTTTTTTGAATCCTCTGAACGTTTTTACTTATTTTACATATGGGTTCTTCTTGTATATAAGACTCAGATTAGAGATTCATTACAAATAGCTCGGCTATTAGATGATGTGGAATAGAACCTGTCTCTTTTGATACCTTTGTGCAAATTTCACTTCTTCCAGAAGTTTTTGATATATATACGGAGCAGAGAGGTCACCGATTACACTACATAGCTGTAAGATAATGTGGTTTATAGATTTAGCACCAAGTTTTCTAAATTGTAATAGCGGGAGGGAGCAAGGCAGTGACAATTTGGGGATTGTCATTGAGCATCCCTTGACGCCTGAGAAAAGTAAGATACTTTCTTAGCTGCATGTTTATAAGATAATTTAGTGGAGAGATTGATCATTGATTGCTCTATTTTTCTATCTACAATAACGTGATTATAAGATAGTTTGGAGTAGAGATTAATCACAAATTGCTTTTGGGTTCTTTCTCTAAGTGCATGCCTATAAATTTATTTGAAGTAGAGATTTATCATCGAATCAGTGTCTAATTGTATTATTAAATGATAATTTGGAGTAGAGATTTATCATTGATCACACTCTGACTCTTTCTTTAATTACAGAATGCTGGTTGTCCTATGCCTTGTGAATCTTCTCAACTATGTTGATCGAGGTGTTATCTCAAGCAATGGTGTGAATGGGGCTGCAGCTGACATTAAATGTAACCCAGGGGAAACTTGCAGTCCAGGCAGTGGGATACAGTAAGCTCATCTTGTTTAAAATTATACTCTTATCATCACTTGGCAATAACCATTGTATTGTTGTGTTGCAGGGGAGAATTTGGTCTTAGTAATCTCCAGGATGGCGTTCTATCTTCAGCCTTCTTGGTTGGGCTTCTATTAGCATCACCAATATTTGCATATATGGCAAAAACGTATGTAGAGAGAGAGAGAGAGAGAGAGAGAGAGAGAGAGAGAGAGAGAGAGTGTCGCGATGCCATAATGAAGTATATAGCCCAATATATTAGGCTTCTAGACCACCATGCATCGTCATGTGTCATAGGTCCTCTTCCAGGTTTGTCTCAAGCCCTAGATAGCTGGTTTCCTCTTTATCCTACTTTTAAACCATTAAAATTAGCTTTAGAATTGATCCCTAAGGTTTATGTTCATCACCTATGCAGACTACCATTGAACGTTCTCCACTCAAGCTAGACCTTTGTTTGGTGCATCTATGTAATGAGGAGGATGCTTTGTCCCACCATGAACTGTTCCATTCTTCCTAGGTGTGTCCAAACTGCTCCATTGCAGTTTCAAATTGTAATTTGTAGCTCTGATTCTGTAGTCTCATTGGCTGCGAATCCCTATTCGGCCTTGCCATTGATAATGTTGGGATAATCTGGGTAAACGATGTTCTTGCCTTCCTTGTGTGCCTTGAATGTTTCTTCTTGGGCGTGCCTATAATGCTCTGTTGCAGTCTAGCATGTAAAATCAACAATTAAAGCACAAAATTGAAAGATAAATGGTATAATCACTACATGTTGGAGAAGCAGCAGTGGAAACTAAGTTATTCACAAGTTACTAGGGCATCATTTGTTAGCCGATGACCTCCCATACAAAATGCTTTTGTGGAATTTTGGGAATATGGTAGACGTCCTTGAAGCCTCATGGTTGTCAAATAGTGCTTGACAATTTAAATTTTCAGAATTGATTTTGGTTTAACACTCACTGCTCTCTCGGCAACAAAGTTATTGGGATAGAAAAGAAAGTCTCAAGTCTAAATTTAATTGTATGGTGAAGCTTGGCTTGTAGATTGTGCACAATGCTATTTTATGCCACACAGATAGAGCATGGGATCCAGAGTTCTGCGAAGCAGGTTTCTTTCATGCACCTATTCTTTGACAGTCATTATCTACTTTGCCTTTCTTGTGGCCCCTATTCTGGATTTGGTGGTAGACGAGATGTTGAAAGATTGGCTATTTGACAATAAAAAATCAAGACTTGCAATGTACATCAACGATGTCTACTTTTAGTAGATTGAAGATGGAGTGGGATAGAGCTTCATCAGTGGTGAAGGCATTGCTTTCATTGCATATTACTGATGAGTATGACGATGGTATTAGATGTTGGGTGTAAGATGTCAATCACATCTTCCATTCTGTGTGAAAATGTTCTTTGGTGGGCAATGGTTGATGGGTTGCATTTAGAGTTGTCCATAAAATGCTTACAGATTTTAGATGGGACATGGTCTTTTTGTATGATTATTGAGGAGGATGCCAAGCACAAATTTCATACATGCCTAGTTTCTAAAACAATTTGGATTGTTATGTTGCAACTTTGGGCATCGTTAATTGAGATAATTGTCATCCTTTCACTGGGTTTCTGCTCATGGAGCTATAGATATACCCTCCTCATTGTACAAATTTGACTACCTTAGGTATTAGGGGGTGTACGAATTGATCATCTCCATGGAGTACCTCAACTTTGCAGACACTTTGAGGAGTTGTTCATAAGTTAGCTAGTCTAACATCTAGATGGTTTACTGTGCCATAAGATCGTCAATTGAAGTAGGGACAACCAGTTCTTTTTTTAATACTGTGACATTGTTTTAATAAAGGAGAAAGAAAGAGAACTTATTGTGGGTGCCCATTTAACTTAAAATGAGAACACTCCATATTTACGCACACAAATAGAGGGTATTGTTTAGGCCCAATATATTTTGCTGCCGAGAGAGCCAGAAGGTCATCTTTGAAAGATAACCTCTAGCACAATTTCAAGTACTGCATTGTGGAATATTTTTAAGAATCAATGCTTTCTGATGCTTGGCATCAAGACATAGTCTATGACAAAGACGTTAGCTATTATATGATTGAGTTGATCCTTCCAACTTGGTGTTAGCGGGAGACCAAGGAAAGGTGGCAAGCCTTAGTGCTGCTTCGGTTCATTCTTCCTTCGATCAATTCTCATGCATGGCTCTTCGCAGAATTCCTACACCTACTTGACGTAGACTGTTTATAAATGTCATTAGTTTGACTTTGTACTATCCTCAGGATTATGGCAATGTGGAAGAACCATTTGTACAGTTAATTTAAAGTCCCTTTTATTAAGAAAATTTAATATATTTGCAGACATGATTCCTTCAAACTTATGGGGGTCGGCTTGTCAGTATGGACTGTTTCCACTGCTATGTGTGGATTTTCTTTCAATTTTTGGTCAATTATGGTTTCACGAATGTAAGTTTCCTTTTTCAATTTCTTCAGTATCCTTAGTTCTGTATTGTACTTGCATTTGAGAAAATATTTCAATGGATTTTGAGCCTGTCCGAGTCATAGATACAAGGCTTTGTTTGTTCACTTTTATTCTCTGTAGATTTTAAATGAAGAAGGATAATAATTGAGTCTCTTGCTTCAGGTCAAACGAGGCAGTTAGGTTGTTTGGCCTATCTAGAGCATTATATAGGTTGCGTCTGCAATATATTAATCTTGATTATCTTGAGGTCGTAATGTAAGTAGTTGCTTAATCTGCAGGTTAGTAGGTGTAGGAGAAGCATCTTTCATCAGTTTAGCAGCACCATTTATCATTGACAATGCTCCCCATGATAAGGTAAACCTATCCACTCGTAATGACATTGAACAGTTTTGCCTTGATCTGTTGCCACATTACCATGCTGTTAGTAACGTTTATGTTATGTGATGCAGAAAGCAAGCTGGCTGTCATATTTTTACATGTGTATTCCAGTTGGGATGGCCTTGGGTTATATATATGGAGGAGTGGTAAAGAGAATACTATATACCAGCCTGTTTGACTTACTATTTTACAGTCTGAAGTTTTGATTTGTGCATTATTTGGAAATTTAGGTTGGGAGTATGTTATCTTGGCGGTTTGCCTTTTGGGGAGAATCTGTGTTGATGCTTCCTTGTGCATTTATTGGATTTGCATCAGCAAATGCACATCTGAAAGGTATGCTCATAATGATTAGTTATTATTTTCACTTCCCTTTACTTTTAAAAAACATAATTGAACTAGATCTTCCCACTCGAATTAGATTTTAATTGTTAACATGGAGAAAACAAAGATGATGGCAATAAAGGCAACATAACCAAGACATTATCCCACTTTTACATACAAGGGAGAACCAATGCAAGTGGTGCAAAGATTCAAATATCTTGGTATTAATGTCCCATTGATAAATGGGTGGAATGCATGCTATGCGTCTAAACTTCAAGCGGGTTGGAATAGTTATTATATGTTCGAGAATCAATAGAACCAAAGGGATATGGTGGTTCAGACTTCCATAGCTATACATAGTCTAGACTTCAATGTTATGGTGGTTCCAATGTGCTTTTTGTAGTTGGAGCGTGGGATGCCCCTATCTCACTTGGTGCATGGAATGAAATAGAGAAAATAAAAAAAATGTTCTTACGTAAACAATTGGGGGTAAAATCCTTAACATCCTATTCTAGCATGCTATTTGAACCAGTGCTCGGCATATAGAGGTACTAGCCATGCTTGTTGGAGGGTGGCAGCTCCAGACCTGCACTCTCTTTCATCTTTATTATCTCTGTACTACATTCTCTCTTCCCAGATTCTTCTCTCTAGAATCCGCAACTCTTTAAATGCATTCTCTCTCTAGAATCTGCAATGCTTTAAATGCCTTTTGTCTCTTCCACTTTTTCCAAGATATTCCCTTTTTATTCCTAGTTTATTGTACCTGTTTGGTGGTACAAGAGTCTCTTAACTACCAAACAACCATTCCCAATTTTGTATAAATAGGCTTATACCAGCCTCTTTTGTAATGAGATTATTTTCTGCTGCTACTTAGAAACAAGCACAACTCTTTGGCTGTGTCTCTACTCTTTGCAACCATTTTTTCTACTGCTGTCTAACAGCCTTCTCACAGCTTCGCTGTATCTATTTTGTTCTAACTCTTCTGCTGCTGCTATTAACAGCTTTTCTCACAATGCTAAGAGTGTACAAGTATATCACGAAAGTTAAGAATATGCCCGATCATGGACCACCCAAACAAGCTTGGAATATAGAATGCAAGGTATAAAAGACTAACAAGAGCAAAATCGTCTCATGCGGCTAGGTTCTTGACAATATGAAATGATTTTAGAGATAGGGAGTAAAAGTTCTATTGGAGCTCTCAAGTGATGCTATCAAGTATGTGATATTATTGATGATAGATTACGGGAGGCACTAGGGATGAAGTGGTAAGATGCTAAAATGTCAAAATTGGAATACTACATTGCAAATATTAAGGGAAAAAATGCTAGAATGTATCCAATTGCATCTCACTACTGTCATGACCCTTGGGGGGTTTCGGAGAGCATTAACCCTTCTTGGAACTCACTCACACAAGTTAGGTGTTAGAGGTAGTATCATAGACTTGAAATGCCGATCTCTTAAAAGTTTATGGTACGTTTGTAATCATAGACTTGAAATCTGTCTTGATCAAGAAGGTATTCTTATGTTCTTTCAGATCAGGCCGATAAAGACTATGAGGAAGAACCTAGCAAATGTGTCAGCAATACTTTCAGCTCACACTTTGGTGCATTTGTCAGAGATGTCATGTGTTTGTTTGGTAGTCCGGTATACTCTATCAATGTGGCAGGTATGAATTTAGTCCAATTATATCTCTTATTAAGGAGATTTCAAATAAGAGCTTATTCTTAACAGTTTCTAAATGGAAATAATTCTCTTTTTGAACAGGTTCTGTAGCTTACAATGCAGTACTTGGTGCGTATTCATACTGGGGTCCAAGGGCAGGCTATGCCATATTTAATTTGGTAAGGTTTAGACTGATCTTATTCTGCAAATTGTATGATCAAAACACACTCATGTTTTGGTTTATTTGTTGAGAAGATGAACGCAGACACAGTTTTTGGATGCATGACAGTAATCTGTGGAATTTTTGGTACTGTTGCTGGAGGGGTAATTCTAGATAGAATTGGCGCAACTGTTTCCAATGGATTTAAGGTTTGCCATTTTCACTTTATAATCCTCATCTTAAATACTGTATACTAGCAAAGTGTTCATTTGGCTAAATACTATGTACCTGTATTATTAAGTCTTATAGCTTGGCACAGTAGACATAATGTGTAATTTATTCTGTTGGTCAAATATGTTAAACAGCTTCTCACAATTGCAACATTGGTTGGAGGGGCTGCTTGCTTTATGTCCTTTTTATCTGGGACTTTGGTGGGCTTTATTCCTTTATTTGCATTGGGGGAATTATTTCTTTTCGCCACACAGGTATTGCTATTTTTTCTTTTCATAAGACAATCCTATCATCATATTTTCTAGGTTCTGAAGGTGATGGCATGGGAAACTAGGGCCCTGTAAACACTTTGATACTAGGGAGTGCCCCAGAAAAGCTGCGGCCATTGGCAACTGCTGTATCAACAATTTGTCTCCATGTGTTTGGAGATGTGCCATCGTCACCTATTGTGGGGGCATTACAGGTTTGTGCACGTTCATACTCCGATAAATTCAATAATTGCTTGTGATAATTAGAACCAGAAAATATATCAATGTAAATTCTGATTACTTAATCAATGACTCACAATACGTCAGAATTATACACATACTCAATACTAAAACACTAATTAAAAATTAGGTATAAGCTCTGACTCCCCTTTCTCCCTTCAGAATTATTGGGGTACAGAAGTATAGTTTAATGGCATGGCCTTCAAAGCTATGTATTTATACAGTAGTTGTATAATTGATAGCAATATATGGATGCAGGACTATTTGAATGATTGGCGACTCACCACACTTATGCTAACATCCATCTTCTTCGTGGCTGCCTTGATTTGGTCTTTGGGTAATTAATTGTTTTCCTGTTCACTTTGTTGAACATAACTATTGAGTTATCTTTAGTTGTACATAATTGTGTTTTAGCAGTATTATCAGCTGTACAGAATGATCTGTTTCCATTAAAAAGTTCAATTCTATGATGTTAATTACGAACACTTTCTTGTGCAGGGATTTTTATACCATCTCCACCACAATCATGTGAATGTCCTGATATAGAGACAAATGAAGTGAAAGTTCCCCTATGCGAAAAAGTCTCACATCAAAATGAATGACTCTGTTTGTAATATTTATAACATTTTTACGCTGTAAATTTTCTCTCGACGAGGCTGTAAATATTTGTAAAAGAACTGAACCCTTGTATATCAAAGAAATGCAAGGGATATTACAGTTCATATTGTACATAAAAATGCAAAGAATACTTACATTCTCTTTGTCTCCAGATACCTTATGTCCTCTTGAACGCACATTTGTTTTGAGTTAGTATTCAGAGTGAACAGATTTTACCTGTATAAGGGATTTGGAAATTAGAGGAACTCGACTGTGTGCGCGATGATTATTAGTTTGTAATAGTCTTCTTGTTTCAGAAGCACACGTTCCATTTGTAACATCCTTAAGAATTCCAATAGAATTGTAAGTGACAAATGTAATGCTCAATTGTACACTGTATTTAGAATTCATCACCCTATGGTTTATGACTCACATTAATCAAAGGTACGCGTTTCTTTGTGATGTACTTAAATCAGCAGGGAATTCAAGTGATTTTGATTGCATAATTTTCAATGTGGTTCTGTAAACTGGATCATTATGTCTTATTACACAGTCAAAATTGTGATCACCTACTCTACTGCAACTAACAGAAGAGGAAACTCTTGGTCATGTACCTATAACAATTCAATTTATTTTAGTAAGAGAACTTGGTTTTAGTTTTGAAAGAGAATGTGGACACAATTTTCTCGATTGTTCATGTGGGTCATGTGTGCAATTCAAGAATTGTGTCAATTACTCAAGAGTTCTGTGAATTTGTGTGGTTATTCATTGCTGTTTTTCTCAAGAGGCACGCCATCCTATTACCTTGATAATTGAAATTATCAAGGTAATATTTGAAGGCTATGGTTACACCACAAATTCCCAACAGTTTTTTCATAAGAGGCTAGACATTCATGTACCTTGATGATTGTAATTTGGAGTAGCTACCAAACTTCTGTTTTCTGATGGTGCATATTCATAAAGATGCTGGATTGAAGAGGAATACCAGTAATGATTTTGACTAGTATGCAAAGATTGGATGGATAGCCTTAGCTGCATACTCTGGTCAAAGCTGTCTAAATAGCCTATGTTCAAGATTTACTCTTTCCTTCAAGCTCAAATTTCACAATAAAAATTTGTTGGTTGGAAGTTACTATTCACAGGGGGTTTGCAATTAAAGAGGATTTGCTTTGGCATCAGACTTTTGTGACACTGAGAATTACTATGCATTCGTTAAACCATAGAAATTCCCAAATAGCACATATGTTTACGTAAGAGTGAAGGAATTGGCGAGACATAATTTCATGAATCAGAATTCTTCTTCAGAGTAGGGTCGTCTAGGGGCAATAAAGAAATGCATGGGGTTGCTTTCAGGGTTTTATAAAATTAGAGGTTCAATTTTATATAGTTTAGAAGAATTCTCCCCATGCCCATTCATGAAATGTACCCAATATTGGATTCTGACTCACTTTCACCACACTTCTGTGCTTCTTCTTCTTCTTCTTCTTCTTTTGAGATTAGGGTTTCTGCGTCTTCAATGTTAGCATCAAGTTTTTTAGATTATTACTAAGTTGAGAACCCGAGGAACTGAAAATGAAATGGATGAGACCTGAGAACTAATGCTTGAAATTTCTTGAGAAGAAAAGCTTCATTAATTCTCAGATGCTTTGATGCAAACTTTAGAGATTTCTTTCAGGTAATTCATTTCAATGGCTCTAAAGATTAATTATGAGTTCTCTCAGTAATCAAGAACTCTTATCGTGTTCATTTTTTGTGTGCGTTTTATTATCATTATCATCATAGAAAGCTATGGAAACAAGGGCATTTTGACGAGCTTCTTCAAACTATTTATGTAATTGAGAAACAAGGATGTGTCATCTCTCAGCAATATGCTTATTTACTTCTAAAGGTATGCATTAAGAAGAAAGACCTGGCATCTGGAAGAAAGGTTCGGTCGCTTATAGAAAGAAGTGGACTATATTCGGATTCGCTTCTCGGAGATCATCTTATCCGTCTTTTCTCTTCATGTGGAAGCATTATAGATGCAGAAGAAACCTTTTGGAAGGTACCCAATCCGTCAGTATATACATGGAATGCGATCATTTCAGCTCAATCCAGCATCGATGCAAACAAAGCTCTTGGATTGTTTCGCAAAATGTATCAGGTTGGTGTCACCCCAGATGTAGTTACTTTTCTATCTATATTGAAAGCATGTGCTTTGATAGGGGCATTGTTCAAAGGAAGGTTGATACATGATGAGGTTATCCGATGTGGACTAATATGTCGGGCTTTGAGCAATTCTCTTATCGATATGTATGCGAAATGTGGTAGTTTAGAGGATGCATTATCCATTTTTTATGGTCTAACTGATAAGAATGTGGTTTCATGGGGTGCATTGATGGCTGGGTATGCCGATTGTGAAAGTAAATGTAGTCTTGTATTTGAGCTTTTTGAGAAAATGAAAAAAGAGGGCATTGAACCCAATAGACCAGTTTTCTTGTGTGTTTTGAAAGCTTGTTCCTCACTGAGGGATATGAATCGAGGACACCTTGTACATTATGAGTTAATCAAGGTTGAACTTGATAGAGAACCAGCTATTGGAAATACGCTTATTGATATGTACACAAAGCTTGGTTTCTTAGAAGATGCTTGTAGAGTTTTTGAAAAGTTGTCTGATAGAAATGTTGTGTCATGGGATGTAAGGATTTCAGGACTTGTCCAACATGGGCATAACCTCCTTGCTCTAGAGATTTTCAAAAAGATGCAACAAGAGGGGTTGAAACCCAATAAATATACGTTTTCAAATATTTTGAAAGCATTTTCTATGCAAGGTAGTGTGGATGATGTCAAAGCGCTACATGATCAGTTAGTGAAATGCAGCTTTGAATCTTGTATTGTTACCATGAATACACTTATTGATGTCTATGGGAAATCTGGGCACATCTGTGAGGCAAGCAATGTGTTCGAGGCTTTGCAAAATAGAGATATAGTATCATGGGGCACATTAATAGCAAGCTGTGTTCAGCACGGGCTAGATCATACTGGTCTTGCTTATTTTGAAAGGATGCAAGTAGAAGGGTTTTCTCCAAATGAGGCTGTATATGTGTCTGTATTAAAGGCATGCATTATGGTGGGAATGCCTTTGCAAAGCATGATTTTGCATCATCAAATTATAAGAGCTGGGATAAGATTAGATGTGGCAATCGGAACTACCCTCTTAAATATGTATGGAAAATTAGGACATATACGAGAAGCAAGCAAAGTGTTCCATACTATGAAGGATATGAACGAAGTAACTTGGGGATCTATGGTAGCAAGCTATGTGGAAAATGGGTTTTGTCGTGCTGCTCTTAAGACATTCATCAAAATGCAAGACGAAGGTAATAAACCTGAAAAAGCATGTTTCTTGTACATTTTTAAAGCATGTGGCCAATTAGGAGCTCTAGAAAGCAGTCTCATACATGGACAAATCATTGAAATTGGATTGATGATGGATGTGGAAATAGTTAGCGCCCTCATTCATATGTATGTCAAATGTGGAAGCTTGTGTGATGCATATAAAGTTCTCAATAGTATTCCAAATGGGAATATAGTATCGTGGGGTGCAATGATTGCAGGATTTGCTCGCACTGGCCTTTATGAGAAAGCTGGGGAATGTGTGCAGACTATGAACAATCTTGGCTTGAAACCAGACAATGCGATCTTCATCAATCTTCTATGTGCTTGCACCAATGCTGGTTTGCTTGAACAAGGTTGTGAAGTCTTCTCATCCATGAGAGAGAGCTATGGAGTTGAACCCATAATAAACCACTACAATTCCCTAATTGATCTCCTTGGACGAACAGGATTAATGGATGAAGCAGAAGATCTTTTATTATCCATGCCGACCACCTCAGATGTTTATGGGTGGATTTCCTTACTGTCTTGTTGTAAGAAACATTGTAATGTGGATTTAGCAAGCCGATGTTTGGTTCAAGTCATTTATTGAAGCTCTTGTACAGTTAACCCAATCCCTAGATCCAATCAGAACACTTCTGTACATTAATGATTAGTGAAAAGTAAACAGGCTGTGGCCAGCATGTATGTTAATCAACATATGAACTGCAGAAGCCAATTATGAGACTACGATACAAACACATCTGTGTTTAGTATGCAATTATCAAATAGTGATGGAATTCCTTGCCTAGATTCTTTCTCTTCCTAAGAGCCACAATTTCTTCAGATACAAGGATCTCATCGCACCCCTCAATATCTCACTTGTCGATCGTTCATCTATCAATGTTTCCCCATTAATATTATAGCACTTCCAACGAAAAGAATATACTGCTTAGACAAATCTGCACTGAGATTTGGCTAGAAAAAAGAAAGAAATCTTAACATCTTATTGGAGGTCAAGATAGCATATGAGACCAAAAGAGAATTACTATTCAATAGATATTAGGAGTTGCTAAAAATAGGGAATCTTGGTTTCTTTTCACTAAACCAAGAACGTCAAAGAAACCAAGATTCCCAATTTTTCAACCTTATCAATCATAGGATATTCAGAGGAGGACAACAGTGAAAGAAAACTGAAATTCCCCATTCTTCAACCACAATACTTTTCACTAAACATGTAAGTAGAAAATTGTATGGTTCTTGATACTGCAAACACTGTTGCAAAGATACATATGTTTTCTACTCTGTTCATATTCTAGTAAGTAAAGCGCGAAAGTGTTTATTGGTTTATAAGAGGTGTTACTTTGTAGCACTTGGCCACTTTCTTTCAAACTTCTGATGTCTTATTATTTAATTAACTTCTAGTTATATTTTACTTGTTTGAGTTGTAAATCGAATTGTCAAAAAATCCTAGTCACAATCAACCTAATAAGTACTTAGTCGATTATCAAATATACTTTGATTTAGCTCTGATGCAATTTATCTGACTCCATACAGCTGATATGTTTCCCTGATATATCCTCTCAACTTTACTACAAAAATAAATGATTTATCACAACTCAAAAGCGTTGGATCGAATACACTGGTGTTTTTATAGCGGAAATTTACAATGCAAGAAATAGAACGTTTCAATTAGATGAATATCAAACACAGACTATCCAGTTAATTAACAGCCAAGTGAATTAAGCCACATATGCAGCCACAAAGAATGGCTCCAATTATATTCTGTGTACAGTGAAACAGTTTGAACGATATCAATTCAACAATAAATGCTCTGCATCTTCGGGGAAGACATGATTTAAAAATACGGAATAATGGGGGCTCCGATAAAGGACAAACCCTATTCAAAAATAATATAACAAAGCAATTTCCGATTTTATGACTGTTATAAATATCTCTTTTCCACAGCACATTAAAGTAAGACGTTCTATCTTTTCCACTTTCGAATCAATATGCAACATTAAAAAAAAGTTCAATATTAACTCTGCTCACGTTACTACACGTCCATCCATGCCTTAATAATTAAAGAAAGCTACATTTTCATGCTTAAAACAGCCCCATTCCTTAAAGTGGTTAATGATGTCGCTACTCAGAAAGACTTGAATGGATAGAATCCAAAAAATATAATTATTAACACTAAAGATCTGCATTCGTTAAAACTAGAAATTTACAGCTAAATGACAACGTTGTCTGGAAGACAAAAAGGAACAACTGAATTGCATAATATATTCATAATTGAATTGAGTCTGATACAATGAGATACAATAACATAATCCTACGACGAGAAGTGTTACTTCATAAAAATAAAGAGACAGAAATGAATGCGAAGCTTCTGCCCCCACCCCAAATAGGAAAGATGGAAAAAAGAACCTAAACTTGGAGTCCTTGAAAAAGCAAAAGCCTATGACATACGATACATGACTAAAATCAAACAAACTGCATGGCCCAAAATCACATATAATGACCTAAAAATCACATAATGACTAAAATCAGACAGACTGCATGGCCCAAAATCACACATATAATGACCTAAAAATCACATAACGTGCAACCAAAATTCACAGAAAAAAGAGCCTGACAAGAATCACAACCCCAAAAACCAACCCATATATAGATAGAATGACCCACAATCAACCCCATGTAAATAGTAACCCTAATCTTTTTGTTTTTCTTAAAGGAACTCTGCGATAAAATATGGGACTTAGGTTACAGTCCGACTACATGAGAAGGAAATTTAAGAAAGAAAGAAAATTGGACACTACATTCATTACATGGCTTCATTGAAGCTCTGGAATTTCATGGCTTGGGAGGAGGCAAGATCAGGGGAGTCAAGAGCAGAGTTGAATTGGGCGACAACTTCTCCAGGGGAGAGAGGGAAATCACGGTACTTGTAGGAGTTGATCAGAGATGCAGAGGCCTCTCTGGCCAGGGCGGACATGGGGTCTGAGCTTGTGTCCTTGAGAGCTCCATAGACTGTAGGAGCAGGCTTGTGCACGAAGAATTTGAGGAGGCGTGGCCCAAAGATGCGAGCTATGGAGGCCACCAGAGACAGAATCCTCGGCACACCTCCAGGGTTCGCTCCCCAGTACCTGCAGAATCAACAGGAACCATTTAGTAACATATCAACACATGATTTTCAGACCTAATCCTGTAAACCTAATCAATTTATGCTACATCCTGCATGCATGCATACATTCATAACACACTCCATTCTCCTGCAGAATGTATATGGATTCTCTCATACAATGCAGGTGCTTAGACATGCATGGAACCACAGATAGATCTAGCTGAGCAAGCTAGGGTTACAATGTGCATACTCTTAGCTAAGCACAAGGATCAAGCATGTAAACGGGCATGGAGAAATGCAATACAAACAGGCAGACAGAATGCATCAGAGGAGAAGACCATGGAATCACAGATAGATATAGCTGAGCGAGATAGGGTTACAATGTACATACTCTTGAAGTAAGCACAAAGATCAAGCATGTAAACGGCCATGGACAAATGCAATACAAACAAACTGACAGAATACCTTAGAGGAGGATACAGAGAGCAGAAAGATAGTCCATGCTTTACTTACTTGCAGGTTCCATGGCCACTGTGAGACCCATAGCCGCCGAAGCCACCGCCAGTGGTTGGGGTAGAGGTGACAGGAGATGGGGTGGAGGTGATGGGTGGCAGGTTGACAACAGGGGAGGAAGAAGAACCAGAGGATGGAGAAGAAGAAGAAGAACCAGAGGATGGAGATGAAGAAGAAGAACGAGAGGATGGAGAAGAAGAAGAACCAGAAGATGGAGAAGAAGAAGAAGAACCAGAAGATGGAGAAGAAGAAGAAGAACCAGAAGATGGAGAAGAAGATGAGCCAGAGGATGGAGAGCCATAGCTAGGGGTGTTTCTCAATGGAGAAGCAGAAACAGGGGAGCTTCCAGAGGAAGAAGAGCGGGAGCCAGAGCCAGAGCCAGAGCCAGAGCCAGAGCCGGTGTCATAGCCACTAAGCTTCCTGGAAGAAGAAGAGATAGTGTGAGCTGAAACAGAGGAGGCCAGCAGCAGAGCCAGAAGAAGGCAGAGGTGAGAAGAAGATGAAGAAGAAGCCATTGAAGCTGTTGATGAATCAACAGAGAGAACTCAGAAGGAAGGCAAAGGGACTAAACTAACTGATTTTCTTCTTCTTCTTCTTCTTCTTCTTCTTCTGCTTGTAGTAGTGAGCTGAGTTGAGCTAAATATACTGAGCTTTGGAGCTCACCACACACACACACACACTCTCTCTCTCTCTCTCTCTCTCTCTCTCTCTCTCTCTCTCTCTAGAGTTTTGCTTTGGAAGAGAGAGAGTGGATTGGTGGACCCCCAGATTTTTGAACCTCCATGGGCCAGCTGGCCATTTTAATGAATGGGATGGCCTCTCTCTCTCTCTCTCTCTCTCTCTCTCTCTCTCTCTCTCTCAGAGGGAGGCCCTTCAATGTTGCTTCCTCCCCCCTCTCTGTCTCTCTCTCTCTCTCTCTTTCTCTTTCTTTGATTGAGACTGAGAGTAGAGAGTGACTAGTGTGTGTGGGTGTTGTGTGTGTGTGATAGAGAGAGAATGTATGTGTGTGATAAAGAGAAACATAGAGAGAATGTGTGTGTGTGTGTGTGTGTGTGATAGAGAGAGACAGAGAGAGAATGTATGTGTGTGATAGAGAGAGAATGAGAGAGTGAGAGAGAATGTGTGTGTCCGAGGGAGAAAGAGCGAGAATGTGTGCATGTTATGGGAGGAGCGAGAAAGAGAGAGGGAGAGGGAATGTATGTGTATGTGTATGTGTATGTGTATGTTGTATTGGTATGTGTTTGTTGTATTGGTATGTGATGATATATGTGGTATGTGGTATGTGGTATGTGGTATGTGTATGTGTATGTTGTAGTGTTATGGGATATATGTGGTATGTGGTAGTGTATGTTGTAGTCTTATGTGGTATGTGGTAGTGTATGTTGTAGTCTTATGTGTATGTGTATGTGTATGTGTATGTGTACGTTGTAGTGGTATGTGTATAGTATGAATGTATGTGTATTGTTGGTACGTGTGTGTGTATTGCGTCATGTACATATGTGTGTGTGTGTGTGTGTGTGTGTGTGTGTGTGTGTGTGTGTGTGTGTATTGCATCATGTATATGTGTCATGTATGTCAATATGTGTATTTGTTTGGCTTGGCTAGAAGTAATGTGTTAATGGTGCTCTAGGTTGCAATAGATGGGAATCAACTTTCGACCACCAAAATAAGAGACGAAAAAGAAAGAACTTGTCATGTCAATTGACAATAACACCGATCATCATCATCATCAGGAACCCATGTAAGCCAACATCCCCCGTCTTGGTTATCTCTATATACATACGATTGTGCTTGAAAGAGTCTCTAACCCAAACACACTCATGGGCCAATTTTGGTCTTAGAATACGTTAATATATCTTTCTCATGGGCTTTAAGGTTTAGGGTTTTGATGGGCCAATTTTGGCCTTAGAAGACATTAATATTTCTTTCTTTCTTTTCTTCTCTCTCTCTCTCTCTCTCTCATGCTTCCACACAAGTGGATAGGATGTCTCATTGTTTGTCCCAATTTGCCCCTAGGGGCAACAACCCCTGGGGACCAGCCGACTCATCTCCGAGCCGAGAGGATTTGTGTTGTGTCAATGTGTGTTTCTCTTGTGTTGTGTTAATGTGTGTTTGAGAGATCTTTGCAGGTTGGTTTGTTTGATTGCATTTATTGTGCCTCTTCTCTCTCTATCTCTCTCTCTCTCTCTCTCTCTCTCTCCTCATTAGAGCACCTCTTCCCTCTCCTTTTTCTTTTTCCTCTTTTCCTTTTTTCCTTTATTTTTTTTTTCTGTAGCCTTTTTTTTTTTGCTTCTGTTTTTATGGTGCATTTAATGCAAAGCTCTAGTTTCTAGGAACCACACACCAGTCATTAATGCACCCCCCCCCCCCCTTCTTCCAACAACACATTTTTATTCAATTATTTCTCTTCCTTTTGATCAAATTCCATCTTGCTTTCTTTCTTTCTTTCTATCAAAACCAAGATCTCATCAAACTAATGTGTGTTTGTACACACATATAGTATGTATGTATATATATGTACACACTACACTCACACATACTAATATGCCTGCTCATAGACAGCATGATCATTTCCAACTTTTTCAATTTTACTTGGGTTGATGGTTTGTGATCATTTCCAGCCTTTTCCACTTTACTTGGGGGCTAAGGTTGCGCCTCCCGACGTGTGCCACAGGACGACTGTTTTTTAACGACCGCAGTTAAGAAGAGATGTTTGTTGTTGAAGGTGTTTGGTACAAAACTGCTACGTGGATTACTATGAGATTCGTGACTAGTGAGTAGGTCAATATCGAGCAGATGAATTAGAACACTACATATGGAAGGATGGATTAGGGTAAACGGAATGTTTTGCTTGGCATGCTTTTGTAGTAGCATTATGAAAGACAAACTAATGTTTTATTTCTAGCCTCGCTTAGCGATTTGAGGGAATGCAGCATATATTAGACAAACCCGGAAACCAATTGAGAACTTCACTTCTCAATGCTATTGTTCTGCGTGAAACTTGCATATATGCCTCAACATCTTGAGGTTCGTTTTGATACATGCAATTTATACATGAAATTATCATTAAACACCACACATATTTACAATTGTGGTAGAAAACTTTCTTATAACTTGTTGGATTCTGGAATACCTCCAAAACTACTTCCAACAAGCAAGTTCCAAGTAGTGTAGATGCCTTCTTGTCGAGAATACCTCTAAAAAGAGAAACTATTTTTGTCATGTAGAGTGCTTAGAATCAAGAATACTCATTATCAACGTCTTCTCTTCTGTCTCTCGTAAAAAAGAAAATAGCTTTTATATATATTAGTAGATTTAGAAAGAACAAGATCCTGCCAAGTTTGTTCAAATATGAACTCTTGTGAGGTAATAATGTTTTTCATGTTACCTCATTTATCCATTCTTCTGGCATCTTTTCTAGAGGTCCTCTATGGTGTCGGGAGATCTCTTTTAACAATGTCAACCCAAATTTCATTTCATGCATAAAACAACAAGAATAGGTCAGGGATCTAGCAACATTACAAGAATGTAACAAAATATTGTAGGTATCTTGTCTTATTGACAAGTAACGAAATTCATCATGCGATAAGTATTTGAGGACACTTCCCCCATCCTACATTCTATGCAATTTTTCATATCACTCTTGGATTCTAATGAGTGTTATGGATTTTAGAAGTGCATTTTCCAATCAATTGTATCGTTGAGCATCAAACTAAACTTGGAATTTAACGAGCAAGTCCTCTCTAGTTTAACAAGATCTAGTTATTGAATTTTTTTGCAATGCTCACATTCTTTTTACGTCTGTTTTGTTTACTTTCCACCCTCCTCTTCTTCTACAAATGGTTTTTTTTTACTGTTGAGTCTTAGATTCGTTGTTTTTGTCGTTGTGTTATTTATCACATCTTGGAGTTCTTCAATGTTTCCAGTTGTTTTTCTTTCAACTCAAACCATTAGTCGAAGCAAATGTTGTGGTTTTCACAACATCTTTAAGTAATGGTGTACACTTATGGGAGATCAACTTGGTAATCCCTTTGAGTACACTTTGGTTAAATAATCTTTGGTCATGTCACTATACTATGTACCACGTATTGTAACTTGTGACTCCAATCCACATCAGATGATTGTGTCATGGTTAGGTTCTTAAGATGCAATACTCGTGTTTTTTATGGTGTGTGCCTTGGGTCATGTTATTACAAGATTTTAGTTCCCCTCGTCTCTGTATTCGCATGAGGAGGGGAGAGAATATTAGCCATTCCCATCAATTGTGTATTCATTCTCGTGAGTAACGAAGAGAACTAACTCTTCCTTGTGCAAACCGATATACATATGTTCATTGGAAGCACCATCGTGCTTGCTATCAAGCTATCTATTATATTCATAGGATGCAAACAAGTTATGTGTCAAAGGATGCACCAGAGTTAGTATGGGGGGGGGGGGGGGGGTATCTCAAAGATATCTTGAAGTTTGATTAGACCGAAAATGCCAAAATCTTTTCCTAATCCAATACTTGTTCTTTTCTTTAAATTGTTCAATGTAGTGATTCTTTTGCATTCTCTTCCAAAATCTACTCTATTCCTTTCATGATCAACGTACTATGTGCAATTATAAGAACCCACCCCCGTTGAAACATTAGTTTTATTATTATGAAATCACTTATTTCTATCTATTACTTATTACTGCCCTAGAAGCTATGGATTGGAACTTTGTAAGGATTGATGCACGTTCTATTCCATGTAACCCATCATAACTCAAAACTCAACAATGGAAGTAAGATCAATGTAGCATTAAAAATAAGACGAGAAATAATATATAACACGACACACTTCTAGTAATTTTGTTAGTACATCTTCAATAACGAGGGGTTTCATTTTTCTACCTTCTCCATGTGACTTCTTTCATCATTACATATTCAAGACACTTCTAATATCACACGTATGATATTCATGGAATATAAATTCTTTCTTGAGCTCCTTCAATGTTGGTTGCAAATGCAAAATAACAACCCTAGGAAAAGGCACTAAACGGAGTTCATTCTGAAGTTTTGCATGACCAATACAATTTTGCTCAAAATGATGTACAAAAGGGCATATCAAAAACTACTTTTGAGGAGAGTGGGTGTTGATGTTTTCATGGCATGAAAAAATGAATCAAATTGATAGTGAAGAATGTTGAAAGTTTAAACCAAAATTTGGCCTCGCTATGGAAGGAAGTGTTTTCCCAAATGGTTTTCCCACCATTTGGCTTGTTACACAATTCAATATCACGCTCCCTGTCTACCTATCTATCTATATATTATGGATATGCTTAAGAAACTTCATCTAGTTTGACCACATGCTTTGAGTCAACACCTTTTCACGATAGGCTACGATTATTGTCCAAATCACCATTAAAAATCAATCTACTAAAGAATCTAGAAAATCATAACAATAGGTTCTGTGAAGTCGACTCTTGTCAAGCAAAATTTAAAGCACAAGGAATACAAATATTTGATGACCTAGAGCAAGAACGAACATGCTTGGTAAATGTGCAAGGGAATTTTGTTGTGATTATTCCACAACTAATATTTGGTATACACAATGCATAAAAGCATGTTCTATCTTCTTCACCTAAAACACAACCCATGCAATCTCTAAATATGAGAATAGATGATGTAAATTTTGGAAGGACGAATAAATGAAAGCCTTCATGTAGTAAATGTGCTCCACATAAGCACAAGCTCATCCTAAACTGCTTATATTTTCCCTATCATGATGGTTTCTTTGTGGACAAAATGGCGAAGTTCCTCGTTTTGCTTGGACAAAAAAGAGAAAGCAAACAAAATAATATAAATGTAAAGTAACGATCCAGAAAAGTTATGGGCCACTCTACACATGGCCATGTTCCATGGGAAAGAGTAAATGATGGACAATGTTTGTAAGTTGTCGACATTACCTTGACAGGACTATTGTAAGAGTAAATGATTCCATTAAAGCTCAACACAATTGCACTTGACAAAATCAATCTTCCTTATATTTTTATATGTAATAAGCAAAATGATCTAACACCATAATGGTGGAACATCTAAAGTTAGAAGTTTGAATTTTCCATACAAATTACTTCTATATGATTATTTCCATCAAATCCATTTGCAACGAGCTCGCATGATATTTGGCAATTGAGAGTCACATCCTTTCATTAAACAAATGAAGGCATGCTATAAATAAAACGATGCCAATATAAATGAAATGGCATTGCTTACATCTCATTGAGTTAGAAAGAAAATATCGATAAAGGTGGATATTTGCTAGTTGTGCTTTAGTTTTGCTAACAAGATTTCTAACGTAAAAACAAAAATTACAACATATAAATGAAAGTAAATATGCCTAACAATCTAAGGCTTTCAATTTGAACAACGAGAATACTTTACAGAGCCTTAAATTATTTTGCCACAATTGCATGACAAAGAGATGTGTGGTCGTTGATCGACAATTAAACTAAAGGATATATGAGTTGGTTTTGTCTTTTATACTTCAAACCCGCATGTACCCTATACGATCTAAACTCTGTTTTGTTATAGTAATATTAGACACCAACATTTGCTTTCGGTCCATCAGATGGAAGATATTATTTTTCCCATTCTTAAGAAATGATACAATTACGAATTATGCCAGTGACAATGATGACCCTGTGTGCCTTAGTTAGAAGAATTACTTTTTCTTTCTTTTTCTTTTTTCCAAAAAAAAAACTCCTTCCATTAGTTATAAAATTTTACAAATGAGGCGATTATGTACAAATCCCTAAAGGGACGCGATAGTTCCATCTAATGTGGAAGCCCACTGACTCAAGAAAGGGAGAGGACGACCATTGTTGGATGAAGGCTATGCGTTGTCTTTCAACTCCCTCAGAGCCACCTTTAAGGCCATCATATTGGCTTTTCAGAGTGGCTACAATTTCACTCCATATCTCTTGCAGTAACCTTGTTGGATGGGTGGTTTGGTTGGAGAAGACTCGCCTACATCGTTGTTTCCATAGAATCCAAAGGGTTATTGGGCTGACCAATTCCAACACCTCTTGAGATTTGTCATTAAGAGGAAAATAGTGGACATTGTCGCTGGAGGAGAATTACTTATCAACCTTTGTATTGTACTAAACTAATTTAAAAGATAATTATATTCAATCATAACGGCACTTAATCAACATACTTGGTGCAATAAGTAAAATGAAAATACAACAGGAGAATACAATATACTTACTACTTAGTTTGGTTACCCAAAAACCTAGTTAAGGGTGTATCATGACAATTAAAACAAATTTTCTTTTTGACCTAAGGTGGATTGGGAACACAAATTTTCCCACCACAAAAGAGCAAACCGTTAGAAATGTGGAAGGGTGACTTCACGCAACTTCATGAATACAATGAAGATCATCAACAATTGTGTCCTTTAAACTTTTGCGAAAACAAATGGAAAATTCAACATTTTTTATGAGACATGTCCATCTAATTTTACGACTACTATTATCTCATGTTGATTGCAGAATTATTTTAAAGTTTGATGGTTTATGGCAACCACAAATAATGTCTCCAAGTTTCAAGTGCACAAATGACAGCAAAAGGTTAATTTTCTTGAATGTGGACATTGAGTAGATTTATGTTTCTCGCTCTAAAAAGCAATAATGCGTTTTCCTTCTTGGTTTAATGTCATTTTCAATCTCGAAACATATCCAAGGGTTGTGCAAGGTAAGTGTAGAAGTAATGTCACATGTTACCTAAGAATGGTAAAGCATTCTTCTAAGTGGCAATTTTGATTACGCTTTTGAAGTTTTAATTTTTTTGTAAAATGACGTAGTGAAGGGCATGCTTTTATGAAGAGATGTTTATAGAAAACTGGCAAAAACCAAGGAATAAATGAAGTTCTCAAGCATTACAAGGAATAGGCCCATGTTTTATTTTCTGTATTTGAGAATACCCTAGTCTTGTTATTAAACGTCTTAAGTAGGCAAATTATCTTCTGAAAAAGTCACATTTTGACATTTTGGGATAAGAATGTTTGTCTCAGCATGTTTAGTGGACAAAACAAACATAAGTGTAATGTTCATCTAAAGTTTTGCTATACATGAGAATATTATTCAAGAACACAACAAAAAATGACCAAGTTAATCTTGAAAACCATCATTAATTTCTTGTTGAAAAGTGATAAGGATACTAGCCAACCCAAACGACATTACTAAAAATTCATAATGGATATAACATGTACGAAATTCGGTTTTAGGAATGTCCTCTTCAAATATTATTTGATGGTAGCCAATTTGTAGATAGAGTTTTGTAAAAAGTTGAGCATAACATATCATCAACATGTGGCAATGGATACAAAATTTGGATAGATGACAATAATCAATTCATATTCACATGTTCCTTTTTCTTGACTTAAGACAAAATGGCTAGCCCCAGGGAGATATATTATGATGAATGTAACCCATCCTTAAGTTGCGATGAAAACACATTCCCTTCAAATTGACTAACTTGATAAGGTAGAATATTCATAAGAGCAGCTCCTTTTATGAGATGTATAATGTGTTCAAAATTGCACATTGATGGTAATTCTTAAAAAAAAAAAAAAGGGGAGCTCAAATGATGATTGCATTGAGCTTGAGGAAGTGCCTAGTTGGAGTTTTCTAACAATTATTTGGGTGATGCATGACAAGTGCCATACATTGGTTATAATACATGTGCATTTTTTTGAGTTGTGAGCATTCATGATTGGTATGCTAGCCTCTGTATCTGAGACAACAAAGATTTGTATGTACCACATACTAAAGTGTGCTCCAAGCACGACTAGTTAGATAGTGGGAGTGTGGAGTTTGGGACAAGTTATTCCCATGCACATAGCCTCGTCAAAACTTATGAAAGATCTACATTTTGTTGTGACTAGGAATTTGCATAATGTCTAGTTGTACAACTCCCGTATGAACCTATTTATCGAGATTAGGTCTCACATAATTTTGGCCGTGCTTGTCCAAATGATGTAATTACTCATTGGTTCTTGTCTTACAAAGAAAAGGTGATCAACAAGGTTACATTTGGCCCCATTATCGCGCAATTCATTTGGGCAAGTCCTTTACTAAAGCAAAATCATTATGAACTTCTTAAAGAAGGGCATGGAACCAATCCCCAACTTGTTCATTAAGGGTCAACCCAAAAATTGATGCTTTGGTTACATTAGAGATTAATTCATAAGCTCAATAGACCCTTCCTCAAGATATCTAGGAACTATCTTGCTTGTGTGAGTCAATTTTCCTTAGTCATTAGAAATCATTGTTTTAGTGGTGCATTTTGATGCTGATCTGGGGCCATCATAGTTTCTAATGAATCATAGCTTATCATAATGTTGTTATGCCTAGGCTTGCAGGTTATGGTCCTCATGTCCTATGCATGAATAGTTGTGTTTGAGTAGTACCTTGTGGTAAAAAATCATATACATGGTTGGAGGTCTCTTTTCGAGATGGTCAAGATGTTTCTCTTCTAGGGTTTACTCTCACCTTTAAATGATGTCATTATATGGGAGTTGTCTAGAATTGAGTGTTGGTTGTCTATCATCTTTAAGTGACACTCCCTTTCTGTGTTTTTTCGTCAACCTTAGTTGGACAATTGAGCCACCTCAAATGAGAACTTTCCTTCAGGTAGCTTGTCCATCCCCCTCACTAATTCCCCAACATTAGTTTGATGAAGATATCCTCTCGTTGCATGTCTATGTGTCAGATCTCTTTTAACTTAAATCTACTTGGACTATGACGAAGCCACATTTTCAATCATGCCGCTTTTACACTACATTAACCTTCTTCAAGTTGTGGTTTGGTTTAGGGTTTTTTCATCAACCTTAGTTGGACAATTGAGCCACCTCAAATGAGAACTTTCCTTCAGGTAGCTTGTCCATCCCCCTCACTAATTCCCCAACATTAGTTTGATGAAGATATCCTCTCGTTGCATGTCTATGTGTCAGATCTCTTTTAACTTAAATCTACTTGGACTATGACGAAGCCACATTTTCAATCATGCCGCTTTTACACTACATTAACCTTCTTCAAGTTGTGGTTTGGTTTAGGGTTTTTTCATCAACCTTAGTTGGACAATTGAGCCACCTCAAATGAGAACTTTCCTTCAGGTAGCTTGTCCATCCAACAATAGTTTGATGAAGATATCCTCTTGTTGCATGTCTATGTGTCAGATCTCTTTTAACTTAAATCTACTTGGACTATGAGGAAGCCACATTTTCAATCATGCCGCTTTTACACTACATTAACCTTCTTCAAGTTGTGGTTTGGTTTAGGGTTTTTTCATCAACCTTAGTTGGACAATTGAGCCACCTCAAATGAGAACTTTCCTTCAGGTAGCTTGTCCATCCCCCTCACTAATTCCCCAACAATAGTTTGATGAAGATATCCTCTCGTTGCATGTCTATGTGTCAGATCTCTTTTAACTTAAATCTACTTGGACTATGAGGAAGCCACATTTTCAATCATGCCGCTTTTACACTACATTAACCTTCTTCAAGTTGCGGTTTGGTTTAGGGTTTAGGAAAATGCTTCACTGACTCATTGCTATGGACCTCAAGTTGACAAAGTACACCATATTGTTGACAAACCACTCTAAAGCAAGCAATAGAGCAAATTAACTATTGTTCTTAACCTCACTTTAACAAACAATCAAATACACACTTACGAAAGAGGCTTAATCTATGCTACCACAATTATTTAATCACTTATGTAAATATAAAGCAATACAAGTAATTATGAATCACAACGCATTTGAGAGACCAATTGTACACATGTACAAGAAGGGCTCAAACACTTAACATAAAACTTCCGTATTTGAGCTAAAGGCTTAATGTATGGATGAAGGTTTTGAGAAAGAGAGTGAAAAACAAACATAACTGTTTTTGAAGTCATGATGAGATGAAAAGACTAAGAGATGTATTGACTACAAGAAGTTCGTGCTTTTAAGAGTGGGGCGAGTAGAGTCTTTACTCTTATAAAACTATGTGCTATAGATTTATGCGTGAACATCCTCGTAACAAAACACTCAAAGTCTGAATTGGGCAGTTAACATGAAGCAGAAATGCAATTGATGATGATAAAATGAAGATGTAATCTCCTATGGAAGAAACAAAGGTTGTAATTTAGGTCTGTATTGAAGCATAGATTTACAATTGAAATGCAATCTCATTTTGCTCTTACATGAGTGAATATTCGTACAATACAATGGTTTGTATACTAAGGAGATAACATTAATACACAATCCTCCATAACCTACTCTATATCGGACCACCGATAATTCCCCCCTTCAAGAGATTTATCCACGATACCTAACCTCATGTCTCATCTTTTGATTCCAAGAACCCACAATATTCAATGACTGAATTCCTACCTAGGTGCTTTAAGTAGCTTCCTAGTTCCAGTTAGGGTATGGGCCCTTCTTCACATGAAGATTCACTAAAATTGTTCCATGATGGAGGAAGAATACAACTTCACTTTCTCGTATGAAAAGCTCTTTCTGCTGTGAATTGATACTACTTGGTCTGCTCATGGAACAATGCAATGACATGGAAACTTAAGATATTCATTAGCAACATTCTCAACCACAGGACTTGTGTTTTGCTTCCTCGGAGTAAAAGGAGACAGTTTACTACTTCTTGGTGGTTGGGATAATATCCTGAACTCTAGAGAAAACAATATTAGGAGTCAACAGAATCATTAACACGTCATTCTACAAAGAGTTGGCAAAATGTATTCAAGTGTCTAATGCTCACCTAAGAGGCTTATGGATACCCATCGATTTCTAAACTATTACTACTTGGTGCTGACTTTATGGATTGAACTTATTCTACGGAGGCGCGTTTGTCCTCAGACAATCAACGTGTTTCAATTGCATGCCACAATGGTAATTCAATTGTACATCCAAGTGTTGTATTTCTCATTTTGCAAACCATTTTTTGATCAGTCACACCACTAAATGCCATAAACATAACTGCCAACTGTCCATGTTTATGTAGGGCATGTGACTTTCTGCTGTCGCAAGTCTCAGTCTTTAATATATCTGTAGACTTCTCCAAGAGGTTTGACGAATAGGAAGCTGTGAATTTGTTAGCACATGTGTAAATAATGACATTGTAATTATGATGGCTTCTGATAAGGACTTACATTACCGTGAATTACATGTGATAATGAAATTTCAAGAGTCAAGTTATACCCAAGCCTGATCAGATCTCTCTCAAACATAGACAATGTACTTGTAGAGAAATTACATGCTAAAGAAACATATAGAGAAAGCTACAAGATTTATTGAAGACAAAAATACAAATTTTATACATGAAAGATGACTTACAAGATACAGAACAAATTCTCTATCTCAAGCCAAAAGTATCTTAAACTCTACCTTCCCATAAACATGCTGGAGCTCCACTAAGTCGTTCTAGTATTTCTCTGACTTGGATTGGAGGATGTATGCCCATTTTATGGGCTCTTTCCCACCTTTGTATCCTACTCATCCCAATGCAAGGACCATATCGCATATCCATATCAAATTGACGCAGTGTTTCTTCAAGGTCGTCATGTTCATCTGCAAAATGTATGTTTGAATCAGAGACCTTACTAAGAAACCATAACAGAAATAATCAAGAAATCAATGAAAAACTTAAAAAATCAAAGAATATTCATGCAATTTCACATGGTGGTGATCCATAAAACTTCATAAGGAGTATCCTTACCCTGCGACTCCGACCATATGAAGAAAGGTTTTAAGAAGAATACCTATCCCTTTACATAAACATGACAACCTATAAGTGTTTGTCAAACCATACATATCCACACCAATGTTTGGGGGGAAAATTGCCCTCATTCTCAAACAGTCAAAATATTTATAGAAAGCATTGATACTACATAGAAAGATATAAATTTCAGCCAAATTCCTATAAATTTGTGTCATTTTCTGATGAAATGAAACCGCAGATGATTGGTTAACCACATAGACAGAATGTGTTTAACCACACAGACATGTCACTGTCCACAAACTGAACTCATAGGTCAATCTGCTGTCCAAAGTTTACGATTGTATTCAAAACAGTATGGCAGCATATAACCATTGATGCAAACAAAAAAAATTACAAATCCATGGCAATGTTGAAATTACAGGGAAACCCTAATCCCTCGTTCTGATATTAACTCCATGCTGTCATTAGAACTCTCGAGAAAACATTGTCCAAAGACATCTGTTATATCACCACTAGTTAGGGTTTTCAGCATAGGTCGACCTGGTTTCCTAAGCCTATGTATGTGTACACTCAAAACAGTGTAGCACCATATCCTCATTGATGAAAATGAAAAACAATACAAATCCGTGCCAATGTTCGAAAAGACAGAAAATTCCTAATCCTTTGCCATCATCAGTACTTTAAAGAAAACATTACCACGATGCCTTCTATTATATCACCTATTATATTACCACTAGTTAGGGTGTTGCAGAGAAAAAATGATATCAATACCTGGTTTTTTCTTTCTGTTAAAAGTTATCATTATAAGTTATAAGTTATAACCATGCTGCTCATCAGGAATGAAACCATGTAAACAGATGGCATGATGGGACACCATATAATTATTCAACAGATGTTAGGGCTTCATAAAGAAAAAGAGTAAAGAACCCCTAATTTTTTACTTGTTTTGTCCAGACAAGCACCATCTAGTACAATAAATCAAAGCTTGTAAACAGATGGTTTGAAGAGATGGCAGTAAGTCATTTCTATGTATGTTAGCCACAAGTTAGAATTTCCAACCGCCGACTACCAAACAGTAAACATTTGTTCTTTATCTTAAACATAAAACTAGGAGGCTAGATTGGAGGATTGTGATAGATGAAACGAAGAAAGATCTAAAAGGCCATTTATTTGTATTGTCGGATTGAAGAACAACATAGGAACCAGAAACAACTGAAGGATCAAAACCATACGAAGCATGCTCATGAATTATGGTTTCAGACGACTAAAACACAGTAAAAAGGTTCATTTTTGGAAAATATTTCCAGATTTGCAGAAGCACGATTTTGGACATCATTTGATTTCTTTTTATCTTCTTCAGAGATCAGATTTCAAAGGAACACTAACCGTGCAGATCGAATCCAGAGGCAGAGACGAGGGCAGGAGGCTGAGATACGGAGGATCCTAGCGATGCAGATGAAACAGAAGAACTAAAAACAGCGCTGGCAGAGTGCGATGCGTCAGAGTTCTTCGTCTTCTTCTTCTCCTTGTTTTCTGTGAGAGAGGGGTAAGGTCTTTTGGAATGGCTGATGCCACCGACTTTAGAGACGACCTTATGATCTGTCCGCTTCTTCTTCTGAGGGAAAAGCTTGGAGAGGCTCGAACTTCCATCGTGAGAATCCATGGCGATTGATTTAACATTCTCGATCTTGCATCCATCTATTATATGGAAAGGAAAAATGTTACTTTATAACAGCGTGCCTCTGGAATAAACCGCTGCTGGATACACATTCTACCGGCACTCCATCATTCACACACCAGAAGCCAGGGCTCACAAGAAGCCATGGCGATTCCCAACCATTCACACATCCACGTTCTTGCACTCTTCCATGAATCATGTGTGTGATAAACTCTGTAGTAAGTCTGTATTTGTTGTGCCAATCACATGTCATCACTCCATTGGAGAGCCAGATGCAACTAGATTTCAGAGAATTGTATGAAACTAGATTTCTGATATCGTTAGATGAATGGCATGTGGTGTATTCATGTCACTCAATCGCAGGGTTATATGCATTGATTTGACCTGATTTCCGATGATCGATGAATAGAACATTTTATAAATGGGTGAATGATATGTGCCATGCATCTTTAAAGCTACTCTAATAAGCTATTCAAATTTCAGACTCGCATTTCCCATGTCGAATTTTGGATTTTACAGATAACTCCAAATAATCGTGTTAAAACTCTAGTTTTCCAAAAAATTATGTTTGTCTTTATACATATTGCAAGAGAATTTGATTTAATTGAGCTATAACTGAATTTAATCAAAGGAATAATTCATCAAACCCTCCATTTTAACCCAGCATCACTATATACATAGGATAAAATACTTGCTTTTTGACCTCAAATTCTGACAATTGGAACTCAAGTCTTCAAACAAATTTAGCTAAGAATTAATCACTACAAGTTTGGCCATCAAATGATCCACTTAGATTAAGGTGTCATTAGCAAAACCTCCATTTTGACCCATAGTCAATATATGGATAGGACCCAGTTCCTGCTTCTTGACCATTGGAACTTAAGTCTTCGAACAACTTTAGCTAGGAAAAATAAGCAATATAAGTTTGACCATCAAATGGTTCAGTTAGATTAAGGGCTGATTGGCATATCATAAGGGTTGATTAGGATGAAGGTGGTGGTCACAATAGGGTCCAGTTACTTGTAAGATAGAAAGCCATCAATTTTGGTATGGGAACCATGTTCAATGGGCCTCATCACACTCTTTCAAAAGAATAGTCATATATGAATGTCGAACTTACATGAATATATCATTTTATGAGTTATTTCCACACTCAAGGTTCATGCTACAGATGTTACTCATGTAGATGTATGCTGTAGCATTTCCTTCATCCAATTGTATTGCATGCTCAAATGCCACTTTTCCCAATTCCAAGTTTCCCCATTTTTGACAAGAACCCAACAATGATGCCCATAGCGGAAGGTAATCCAAGTTAGGCAACTTTGTAATCACCCCTGCAGCCTCTTGAAAACGTCCAGCTCTGCCAAAAAGATCAACTATGCAAGTGTGGTGCTCTAAACTTGGTATAACACCATATCTCATACTCATGATCTCAAAATACATTTGACCCTTCTCCAGTAAACCTTGATGACTACATGCATTAAGTATAACATTAAATGTGACCACATTTGGCTCTATACCTTCTGATACCATTCTGTTAAATAAGTCGTTAACGATTTCGTCCTCTCCCATTTGAGCATATCCAGTCATAAGTGTCGTCCACGAGACTACATCATGAGCCCATCCAAGCTCATTGAATACTTCTTGCGCTTTTGCAAGGATACCACATTTTGCATACATATCCACTAATGCATTGCCAACTGAAATGTCTTCATCTAGAAGACCCTTCTTGATTATTAGAAAATGTATTTCTTTACCCTTTTCGATGGCTCCTATGATACCACATGCTTCCAAGATGGATCGAAATGTAAATGCATCCGGGAAGAGACAATCATATCCATGTTTGAAATAGCATAATGCTTTCTCCTCATATCCATGTTCAACATAGCCAGCAATAAGGACACCCCAAGATCCTACATTTCTGTCTTGAATCTTATTGAAAACCGATTCTGCTTCAAAAAGGGCACCACATTTTGCATACATGTCAATCAATGCGTTTCCGACCAAATAATCCTTCTCGAATGACCCTTCTTTAATTAGTTTGGTGTGTATAGCTTTGCCATTTTGAATCACCCCTATGTTTACACATGATTTTAATACAGAGACAAAGGTAAATGCATCTGGAGAAACACCCTCGTTTTGCATTTTTTTGAAATTGAACAATGCTTCTTCATCATACCCATGATGAACATATCCAGTTATTCATACTGTCCATGAGACAAGGTTCTTGGAGTGGATTGAATTAAACACTTCTTGTGCTTTTACAAGCAACCCACAATTGGCATACATTTCAACTAGGCCACTGCTAAGCATAACATTGCTTTCCAACAAGTTTTCTCTTATCATCTTGGTATGCATTTCTTCACCTTTGTTTATGGCTCCAATGCTACCACATGCTTTTAAGATGCAAAACAATGTGACTACAGTTGGGATGATACCCTTCTTTTGCATATGTTCAAAGCAATTCAAAGCTGCCCAACCTAATCCGTTTTGGGCATATCCTGAAATTAATGCAGTCCAAGAAACTGCATCATGGACTTGTATCATATCGAATACCTTCCTTGCTTCCATAAGAGATCCACATTTTGCATAAGCATCTACTAACACACTGGCAACCAGATCATCACTTTCCAATAACGAACCATCCCCACCAATTCTTGCATGAATTTCTTTGCTTTTCTCAACTAACCCTATGCTCCCACAAGTTTTCAACAAACACACAAACGTGAATGAATTTGGACAAATTCCTTCACAATGCATCCGATCAAGCCCAAGAATTGCTCTCAAACAATCTTCATGTTGGGTGTGTCCAGACATCAAAGTTGTTCAGGAAATCACATCTCGGGTTAGGATCTCATCAAACACTTCTTGTGCTTTTGCAATTTCACCACATTTCGCATACATATCAACTAATGAGTTCTTAGTAGAAACGTGTTGATCAACCAGTCCTCTAGCAATGTGAGAATGTATCTCTTGGCCTTTATCAATGGCACCGATGTTACTACATGCTTTCAGAGTGCAAACAAAAGTGACTACATTTGGATGGATTCCTTCTAGACCCATCTTTTCAAAACAATGAATGGCCTCCATACTGTGCCCATAGTTTGCGTAACCCATGATAAGGGTACTCCAAGTGACAACATTTCGGATTGGAAGTTGCTCGAATACTTCTTGTGCTCTTGTGAGTGAGCCACATTTGGCATATAAACCGACCAAAGCACTACCTATATATATGTCTTTCTGAAGAAAACATTTCTTAAGAATGCGATCATGTATTTGGATACCTTTGCATAGATCCTTCCACTTAGAGCAAGCATTAAGCGATGCTACAATAGACTTAGGAGTGAGCATTACCTGCCTAATCCTATTTTTTGTTATTCATCTGCCCGCCCTAATCTTTGTTAAGCAGGAAAAATTACAGATTAGGGTTCTGGTTTCCTGATTCCATGCGAGAGGATCCTTGAAATGCTCTGCCCAGAGAAATCCCATGGATCCTCTGACGTGTTTAACCATTATAAGAAAAGCAATACACGTATTCCTGGCCGTTTCATTGATGGGCAATAATATGCTTTCCATGGCTCAAACAGTTGAAGACTTTGGAGGATGGTCTAGAAGATGGAAATCTAAGAGAGAGAGAGAGAGATTAAACAGATTAAACAGTATATAAGAATACGAGCCATCAATATACTACATAAATAGGAATCCCTCAATGCTCTCCTAGAGTCCTATTTTTGTTTTCCTATATTTCCCCCGAATGCCCCTAAAGTTCTTCATAATCCTGCATATTACCCCCAGATGGATAGTAAACATGGAAGAGTAGAGTTTTGACCAATAGTTGCTCAAACAGCCCACATAATCTAGCAAAAAAAAGGGATGTCTTAAAACCATATGATTGCTCAAATTGGACATTTTAGAGAGGTGATCCACCACAAGCTTTTGGGCAAATAATAAAATATTTAGGGCATTATTATGGATCAAACTAATGATGCACAAAAGAGAAAGAGATTAAGGAGAAGAATGGATTGAGGGTGCTTAACCACCCCTATAGCAAAGGGCATGACCATTGGTGTCCCATGCCACTTAATATTACCTCATGTTATACCTTGGTAGTTGAATAAAATATCTGTAGAAGAGAGCGCAGACTATCACCAAAGTTTTAACAATGACTCAAAATGTTCTAATGACAGGGATAGCACGTGTAATTAAACCTTATGGGTTTGTTTGAGTTTCTAAGATAATCAATTTTCTACCTATCCTACCCTTAACCCATTAAAATTAGTTAATCGGTCATGTCTATAACATACACTTGGGGACATAATAAAGAACGAAAGGGTAGATCAAAATGTTTCTCTTTATATAGCCCAACATCGAAGATTCCTAGACCACCACATGTCATTAAACCTTGTGGGTTTGTTCGAGTTCTTACGGTAATCGGTTTTCTACCTATCCTACCCTTAACCCATTAAAATTAGTTAATGAATTGGTCATGTCTATAACATATACTTGGGGACATAATGAAGAACTAAAGGGTATATCAAAGTGTTCACTGTTTCCCTTAAAATTTTAGATGGGGACAAGAAGATGATGTACACACAAAGAGGTGAACAATGAGACCATGGTAGATTCAAAAAGAGAAGATTTGTCCCCTTACACAAAATACTCTCAAGTCTCTACTCTCTGCTTTGAGTTTTTTTCCCATCATAACACTAGGAAATTTTTAAAAAACATGTCCATAAAATGAATTTAGCAAGCATTTACTGATTTCCATCAGCTTCTTGTTCTCTCAATCAGCGAGCTCAAAAAAATAAACCGGCATTTCAGAGTCAGTGGACCATGGTATCCAAACATCATTGAAGAACAATATAGATGAACTATATTTTGACCCAAGACAATCTATCGATATGTTTATTTCAAGTCCATCTTGAAGCAAGGCTGTACATCACTTGTCTTCCCTTTTAATATTCTAATTAGGTTGTGTTACACCCTTCTTATGCACAAACTGTAAATAGATAAATTTGTGGAAAGGAAAAGTGCTAATAGCATAAGATTGTTTTGAAACGTTAAGTTAAGAAATTCATAAACCCATCATTTTGGATAAAAATTGATAAATCAATGCTTTTGGCAGAGCCTCAAGAAAACTTATGAAAGAAATAGATATAATCATTTCGACTTTGTATGCCACTTATATTTAAATGAAAGTGAAACCTCAAAATCTGGAAAATAAACATCAGGTAGAAGTGTTTTCTTAAGAATGCGACCATTTGTTAGCCCTCACCTCACTCGTACAGATCAATGACAATTCAAAGCTGCATGCTGCTAAAGACCCACTAAATGTTGTCCAAGTGCCAATAAAATGGATGTTGAAAAACCCTATTAATGATATATATAAATGAATGTAAAAAAATGTTTACAAAAATGTACCTTTCTTGTTTTTCTCAATCATTTCCCAATGAATCATGTATACTGTAATATGTACAGTCCAAACCAGAAATAAGACCAAAGACCAATTTACTTGACATCAATACCGTCTATTTCCCCAAACCACCATGTACAAAAATGAACATTATTGCCCATTATACAGGTATTATATTATACCTTGGAAGACCCTGCACCCAAGAAAACTCAAAAGTCGAACATTACCAATGACCATAAAACTGGGACAAGGCTTTCTTGCTTTTTTGCTTTCTGTGAGAAGATTGTCCATGCTAATCACTGAAGCAGAAATCAGATTGCAGTTGGTCTATACATTCAATACGATTGTAAGAATGATTTTTCTTGCTTTCCAAGGAATTTCATCAGGAGATCATTTTCTCTATTCAACCATCAGTATCACAGTAAGTTATCGTTTCTTTACGTATGTGTCGGGAAGTAGTTGTCAAGGTTTAGAGCTTCTAAAATCTTCAGAACATTTGACATATAGGATGAGTGGCCACTAATTGTGTCAGTTACATCAACCTATTATCAAACCACCGTATCCAAGCATTAACATGTCAGCAAACATGCTTGGACTACAAAATGCAGTAGGACTTATACAGACTTACATTTTCAATACCGGGAACATTCACAGACTGTATTCCAGCCAATCCTTGAGAAAGTAAGCTTTGAGTAAAAAAGATAAATAAATAAAAATGTTAAAATCTATTAAGAGGTCAAATCTTTCCTATCAATTCTTGCAAATACCTTGCTCTGTACACAATTGCTAGTAACCAATCATTTGTTGAATAAACATTGATAAATCTCCCTGCTACAACCTGTTGGCAAAAGCTTCAATCATACCATTAGAAACATTTAACTAGCACCTCATACTGCTCCTAAAAGCTAATCCAATTCACTTTTCCATGAACTCTAAGCATATTGATAATGCAAAGAAAACATGGCAGTGTTTACAGAGACCCTGGTTAGGAAATCCTGAATCCCACAAACGATGCTCTATAGATAAGACTTCTTGTCTGTTCTAGTGACACTAATAGCAGTGACACTTAAAATGAAAATTTTGTTTTAAACAGTCGAACAATCTGTAGAGTACACATATTACACCAGACTTTTTGGTATTTTTGTAAATTTGAAAACCCGACTCTGGATATAAAAATATAAGTTCTCACCTTACGAGCAGCTTTCCATCTGCTGGTGTCTATTGAAATTGGAGCACCAAGAAGCACGACACGTTCTACAATGCTGGCTAGAAAACGAAAAGCATAGTTCAAAGAACATAAATGTCACTAAAAGATATGTGTGTGTCTGTTTGTTTGCTCACATACATAAATATAAATGCCTATTATGTTCACCTATTATATAACATTTTAGATATCCTGAAAAAACATCTCTAAAATACACCAGCTTCTATTTTTTAATGGCCTTCCTAAGTGATCTTTCAAAAACCGCATTTGTTTAATATAATATATACAGATACCATCCTGAGAGAAATTCTTGTACACAGTGGCATACCATTTCACAATACCATGAAATAGGGATTCACTGAATTGTGTTCTTATTAAAAAATCACACAATATGGATAAACATAACATATTTCATTTCCGGCTGATTCCCTGTACACTGCACCCACCATGCTACTTGTTCGAAGGGTCAAGCCTCCGCTGTTAATAACTTCATACTATTTGATTGATGTCATATACTGTATCTTGAGATACGTACTGGCCACTGATCACTCAAATATTTAGGTTGTAAATTTTCCATACCATTCTTTCAAAACATTCAATGAAACACATTACTGTAAGATGTTGCAAAAAGGGCAGAATTTATTACCATTTTCTCCTCTTTTGGCTAGCTTCTCTAGACATTTAAATATAACTCGGGCTCCCAACGAAAATCCAATCAATGTGACTGGTCTGTCATAAGCATACATTAAATGGCAATGACATCAAAACAATGATATCCATCTAGCAAAAATTATATATTACCGATTGCCTTGCAGCCCACTTTTAAGCACATCAGCAAGAAGTTTACCAGCCTTTCTTGACCTATAATATTTAAATAATCTCAAAAAATGTCATGTCATGCTAGTTTTCTTTTTCTTTTTTCTCACTTCTTTCTTTTCATGTTATCAATCATACCTCAGTAACAATGTCATAGGTCTCAATGTTTTACAATATCCCTTTTTATTTCATGCCTCAATACACGTTAAAATTATATAACTTATGTGTAGGAAGAAGCCAACCTACCCATATATGCTTCACATCATAATATGAACCATACATACCATACGTGCATTCACATTCGAAAATGTTTCAATCATTTGAGTATGGTAAACACCCTCGAAGTATGGTAAATACCATAATTTTGTATTCATTATTTATTATAAGGTAATTTTTTCTTAAGGTAAGAAAGTTAAGGTAAAAAGTGTAAAAAAAAACATAAGAATGTTTTGATAACATACGCATTCGTTTGCATTCGTATGGAAAATAATGTTTGCCAATGCATTCAAGTATATTACGTACTATGCTTCACATAGAAAGAAAAAGTAGAGGAATATCAATGCCTTAGCGAGGCCAAGATGTAAACTGTGACATTTGATTTAGTTGCAGCATCAATGAGAACAAAGTAAAATCATATGAAAAACTCAACCTATAGTCTGTAAACAAAGTAAATGTGGCCTAAATCTCTTAATAGAGAAAGATCTCATCAATGAAATGGTGTTCTCTTCTGAAGATATTCCACATAGGATGACCCCCAATGGAGGATCCATTTCACCAAAAGAAACATAGTCTCATGCCGGTTCACAAATGAGACAATTTAGCAAGGAATAAGACATACGATGGGTTAGAGAAATTTGGCTATTAATTTTGGTTATTTAGGTGATATGCACAGCATAGACCAGCTTATTAATCTCAAGACAAACATTATAATCTGTTTGCTGATGTTCAAGAACCTATTCCAGCTTCATGCATGGGTGGAATTTAAAAGTGAGACAGATACTCAAAAGTAACAGTCGGCAACGGTTCCAAACCAAACTGCGAAACCGCAGCTTAATGGTTTAAACAGTTCGGTTCGGTTTCAACAGTTAGAAACCGCGGTTTAAACGCTTTAACGGTTTATTTATTTATTTTTAAATTTTGAAAAAAATATTTTATTTTATTTTATTTTTAAACAATCTTTTCATTTTCAAGCCTTATTCTCACATTTTAGGAAAATATTTAAATTTTAAAATAATGAATTATTTTAAAATTTTAAATTTTAATTTTGACCTAACCATGAAACTGTGGTTTTAACGGTTTGGTTTTGACACTCTCAAACCGAACCGAACCGTTGCCGATTGTTACTCAAGAGATACATTTATCCTACATTAATCCAACTTTCTCCAGAGATTCCCATAACCAGTTTTGCAAATGTATAATTTCAAAATGCAGACAACAAACCAAACTTTTTATAGATATTAAACATTTAAAAAGTAGTTACGCATCTTGTTGAACATGTAGTTGAGGCACACACCTATCAACTGCAACTGCCCACTTGCTATCTATTAGATTTGTCAAAGATAACAGGGTAGATGGCCATGCCAAAGCACTAAGAAGTGTGCTAAGAACGGTCAGCATAGCTCCTTGCTTCATCAATTCATTTGATATACCTGGGGATAAGTGACAAATTAAGATAGGAAATAGATTTTAAAAGGAGTGGGAAAATGATCTCACCAGCTATTATGGATTATATATATATATCAATAAGCATATGTCTATGAATCTGGATCTTTATACCAGTCGGGTAAGGCTGCCATAAATGCTTGAATGGGGTTAAACACATGAAGGACAGTACAAGATGAGCCTCTAGAATACTAAAAGTTGCATATGGCAGGTGTTGTATTTATATATAAAGACTAGAGAAAAACCATCTCTATTTAAGCTTTGTATAGCTCTACTAGATTATGTAATTCATTCAGTCTCCTGCCTCTTGCTCATTTCACAGACCCACTTACTTGAAGTAAGCCAATCTTGTATAGCGGTGCTGAGAGCCATAAGGTTTTTTGTTTCCCATCTAACAGCATACCTGGTAACAGAATAGCAAATTCAAAAACATACCACTAAATATATGTCTTTAATCTGATTGTCAACTTCAAATATTAAGCAAAATGGTATCCTAAACCAATGTAATAATGAATTTTCATCCTTGGCTTACAATGTTACACTAGTAAACAATTGAAGTTTATCAGATGAGCATTTTATAGGTCTTTTAATGTTGTAAAGAAAGCTGCATAGATATTTTCATTATTATCAAGGCATTAGAATATCCAGATTCCAAATGCCTTAAGATAACTGCCTAATGAAAGTAGCTTTGAATAAGGGATGCAGAAAATTGTTAATAGGCCCACCATCCTGCATTTTTCTTTACAGTCAGTCAAGAGAGCTAAGGAAAGAGTTATATGATCAATATGTTGAGGATCGATCAAATAAGTATTTCATGCCCACTTTTACTAGAACAAGTATGAAATCAAATAATAAATGCATGTCTGATTGAAGGACACTGAGATAGCCAATTTAAGTAGATATAGATCGACAGATGGAAGACAGTGATATAACAATGCCTCATATTACAATATCTACCAGAATAATTCTAGAAGCTCACATCTCCAAGTCGTTGCCATAACCTTGCCAAGGTTTGGTAAAATCATCAGGATTGTTTAAAAAGCCCGAAATAACAATACCGACTGCCAAGCGCTGCAATAAGACATGTCACAAATAACTGCCCCAGGAAAGCACAAGTAAAACGAAATTCAATAATCATAGGCATACCCCTCGCTGATGATTATCTCCAAGACCTTCAAAACCAAATTCTTCGATGCCACCTGTCCTTCTGGCCATTCTAAAACCTGTAAGACCAGCGCCAGCAGCTGCAAAAGCACAGGTTCCATCAGAATGATTTAAGCACACAAAGAAACCTAATGCGAAGTTGTGTAACCAATGTGAACATCTTACTTTTTGGGAAGATATAGATATCTCACTTTAGCCTCGTGTAAGAATAGGAGATCATTGATGTATAGAATTACACACCAAATTGGAATTTAAGTCTAACATCTCTTACTAGGAAAATGGCTCACCAAAAGGTGCATTTTTTACACACAATTGAGGATGGATTCATCATCAGGACCTCTTATATGCATATATATATATATATATATATATATGACATGTACTGCACAGTGTGATATGGCAACAATAGACATCTTTACATCAGTTAGACATTGACGCAGGCAGCTGTGCACGCACACCGCAAGAAGAAAGAATCTGCCAACTGTGTCATCAGGGAGTGGATCTGAAAAACCCTATATTTGCCACTGCTTTGTTTTTTATGACATGAGAGGGAGATACTATCGCCTCTAATCAAAACTTTGGCTCACTATGCAAGGTAATGGAATATGATGGGATCAATGGAGCTTGCGACTGTACTAGCTAGAACTCAAGAGACAAATAGAGAAGTTGAAGGACAACAATACAACCACATAGGTCATCAACAAAGAACAATCAAAACTGTTTATAGCCCTATCACTTCTCCTCATGCTACAAGTTTATCAAGGGCACAGGTGGGCTCTCAGCCAGGACATTGGAAAGGGGTTACAATAGATCACGCAATAGCAATTTGTCATGAAAATAGGCCCTGTCCTTCTGGGCTACAACCTCCCCACCCTTGTCGTTGACAGATAAAGGACATTATCTCCCACCGTCACAGGTGCTTCCCGCTCTTCAGAGATATTTCCATTCTGGATTGACCTATGATAGAGATCTTTTTAAGACAAACTATCTAACTTGAGAATCTTACATGTAAGTATAACAGGATGCTTTAATCACTTTCATTTTTATGTAACTTTTTTACTTGGTTATATTTATTTTTGTTTCCTGTTTTCAAAGATGAGAGAACATATTAAGATGCAATCTCTTGTTTGGTCTTATAGGCCATTTTGGCCTCTTAATAGACATTTCTATATAATTCTTTCCATCTAAGTGCAGATTATGTCCTAATTTCTTCTTCACTTCTCTCTTTCTTTTTCTTTCTTTTCAAAGTAATAATCTTTGTCTTCGTTTAAGGATATAATGGAGCAAAATTCCCCAGGCAATTCCACCAAGGTGGACATTGATTGAAGAAACCCCCATTTTAATATTGTTCATGGGTTCAAGGGCTAATTCACAAAAGGCTACCCCTATCCTATTTAGATATTTTGTATAATCTATCCTCGATATTACTTGTACTCATGGTCCCTATATCATTGTACTTTGTCACAACCTAGTTATAGGCACCTAGTTGTTTACATGCAATTTTTTTCTTTGTTTTACCTGGCATTCTATAACATTCACATGGATGTAATAACTTTTGATCCCACTGGTTACTGTAGTCTTTACAAGACATTAATATAGCAAATCATTTCCCTGAATTTCTCATTGCACACTCCTTCCAACATCACATTACTGGTTTTATTCAACATAACAAGAAACCATTGAGACCCAGGGTGTCCAAGGAACATCATTAACATATGGCTTTCATGAACAAGAATGTGCGGGCCCACATTAAGATCATTCAAAAACACAATGCACCTCCAAAGGAAGCGGCAACGGCAATAGAACCTACAACAGAACCAGCTGCTGTGGCAGCTGCAGCAAAGCCGGTTGACCCAATCACTGGTATAATTGTTCCAAGTGTTGGTGCTAATGCAGATAAACCAGCAGCAATAGCTGGTGCAGCAAGTCCTGAAAATAAATAAATATGATACCATTTTGAATTACAGTGGACATTCCAGCAAGGATATATAGCATATTCGAAAAGTTGCTTAACCTCCAGTAAATGCCAACAGTGCACCCCCAGTCACTGCAGCGGCACCTATAAGTCCACTTCGCTTCCATTTAGCCCAGTTGTTTGTTTCATTTTCTTTTTCCTTGTTTTCTTCTTTATCTTCTTGAGCTGCTATGGTAGCATATGCCACTAGAATCTCCATTGCAGCCTGCACATATTCTTAGATGTTTGATTATGACATATTATATATCGCAATCAACAAATAGTACATATATGTGGTATAGATACTAACCATTTTATTCCACTTTACATTGAGCCAGGTTGCTAAGAGCCTAAGAGCTACCCGTTGCCGGGCATCATAACCCCGCCTTGACCTTGACACATCATCACCTTCTTCGGGAATATCGGCAACTGCTGCAGCGAGCAGCTCATATAATACTGCTACTTTCCTCTTTTGTGTCAATGATCCCAGATCTGCTGCTAGATTAACATCATTATCTTCATGTGTAAACATTTGCACCTCTCTTAATCTCTTCATATCATCATTTTCTTCTTGATTCCAGTCTGTATCAGGGACTGTTTCATTATGTTTCATTGGAGGAAAAGCAAAATAATCCTCTTTGAGCAATGGTACCATATTTTCAAGAGTTGCACTGCCATTACATCCATGATAATCTTGATTGGAGCCACCTATAGATGAAGCAGAAGCCACATCCAAACTTTCTAAGCGCTTGGATTCACCCAAGGTATCTGAAGATTTGGATGTTTGTGCTTCATCATCCGAGGCAGAGAAAGAGTTGTCAAAATTAAGTGTGATAGATTCTATAGTTCCAGCCAAATTTACCTCTGCATTGTCGCAGGCAGTATTATTATCTTCGTCATCTGAGAGTATTCTCAAAAACTGCAGAGAAATCAGAATCCCCAAGAATCATTTATATTTGATGAAACCCAAGTTTGGATGTTGTTTAATAAGAGGTTCTAAGAAGGCACATACAGCTTCAATATGTGATTTTGCATCCATGGATAATGCTGTTTGTTCTAATCCAACCCATGCTTTGATTTCTATTTTAAGATACCTGTCATATGGTGTCATATGGGAGCTATCGACAATGAATTCAACAATATTTTAATAAATATTTAAGAAAACATTGTATAGTTCTATTATTATTTGCAATTACAAGGAACATCAAGACTAAATGTGGATGAGTGTCCACTGTAAAGTAAAAAAATTATTAAAATGATGAAACTGTTAGGGAAACAAACAGAGTGCTGTGAGTTAGAAGTTGATGTGCAACCATATGCTATCCAAAACACAAACACACAATGAGAAAATCGACCTCTAACCAAAGTCTATAGTGGGATTGAGGTCATGTACAAGAAAATGAGCATGGACCTGCTCAATTTCTGCTATTTGGTCTCCATGTAAATTTCTCAACAGCCTCTAAGAAGTTATTCATATCTCCTGCATATAAAAAATTTCAAGATGTAGCCTGTCTCTCAAAAGGGATCCCTCTATGTATAAACCATTCTAACTGAAAAGAGGGGTATTCTTTATATACCTATGATGAATTATAGGTGTTGTGAGTGTGACGTGGTAATAGTAGAGAATGTAAGGCTTAGGAACCTCATGCCTCTGGCTTAGAGACAGCATGTCATCTCCAAACAGATCTTGAATAATCTTGCTAGAGATACAATCCACCTTACATCTTTATATGTGTTATGCATGAAATCTACACATCAAAACTGTACCTGGCTGCATATGTATATGGTCCTTTGTAAAGTAGATACTCTCAATCTGAACTTTATGTTGGCAAACTTAATTGCTCACTCTGGCATATATCAATATGTCTTAAAAGAATAAATAAATGATTGTGTTAAGTATCTGTGGGACATCTCACCTCTGATGCTATGGTCTGGGTATACAATCTAGACTCCTCATAAATGTAGGGCAATAGAGAGAGAGAGAGAACCTAACATTGTAATGGGATCTAAAGGTCGTATTTTAAATATTTATACCCTCCCAAGTATGATAGGGACATAGAAGTAATCTGGTTAAATAAGGGGGAAGTATAAAGGTTAATTTTTAAACCTTTTGCAAAGGTTCTTCCTCATTTGAACATACTCCCTAGTGCTAAAGCTGAAGCCTCTCTCTCACCTTAATTATTTTCCTAATTATAAGTTACGAGCTTAAACATTGTATCTTTATAACTTGTAATTATCTAAGTGGACTAATGGATGCTAAACCAAGTTTATGACTTCTTGTCTCTTCATTCTTCTACCGGGTGCATGGAAACAAGGTAAAAGGTCTTGTTTTGTGTATTTGATTGAGTTGTCGATTGCATTTAGCATATGTTTTCATAGTTCGTTTACACGTAAGTAGCTCGAGGGGGATTGACATTAGCTCTCACCCATCTCACCAACAAAAGGGTAAACGGTAGTATGTCCTTGCACACAACCTTAGGCGATTCTCAAGAACACCACCTGAGTAAGAAGAAACTTCTGGTAAGGACCCCAAGAGACGTTACAGAATGATGTCAGATTTTGTGTCCACCCAGTAAAACTCCATCACAAAGGCAACGAAATAATTATGGCAAGTCCCCATTCTTATGGAATCCGGACACTCTCAATATACAGGTATACTAGTTGCTATCTTGTAATCCTATTCCTCTAGGCAAATGTGGTAAAAAGAAAGTTGTTCATTGTACTGAAAGCCCAATCAATACTTTCTAATTGCTGTTATAAATTTTAAACATTCAATTATCCTCAACATCAATATAGGGAGACATACCTGAATATTGGGCGAAGCAAACCAGATTGGGGGCTCGTCCATAATATATCATTTTCTTCATCAATTCCTGTATTTATTGAAGAGTATTCTTCATTTTCTATACAACCATTTAGATGATCGTGTAGGGATAACTGGTTAATATGAGCTTGCTGAAGAGCTAAAGATATCAATGCACCAGCTGCATAGCGATGCACTGGTTGTAAATCCACCATTGCTAGTAGAAACCTGTACAATCACCAATATTAGTCTGGTGCCGAATATTAAGTGTAAAGACTTGAGTCTGGGAAAGAGCACAGAGAACCAAACCGTACCTATTATGCCAAAATCTTAGAACATTTCAGCATCAATAAGTTTGACAAAATGAACTGAAACAGCTGTTCTGAACAAAGTGGATCGTTTCTTCAAATACTAGAAATGCAAAAACAAAATGTATAATAAGGAAATTGACTGTTATAGAATCCCAGGTAGAAATGCAATGCAAGTGTTACCTAAATGAAGAAGGTAGGCTGCACAAGAGCATTGAGGGATGATAGAATTTTTATGACCACAGTAGCTTGCATTCACTACTAAGATAAAATTGAGGAAAGAATCTCCACAAAGATATTCGAATTTTGATTGTATGACCTACAAAACCCAATTTTCGTTTGATTAGTCTATAAGCAATTCAAACCTCAGTACATGGTTGTAAACTCATACGATAGCAGGTTGTAAGAACTGAAGTTAACTGATTATTTAATTATAGAATTACAGGGGCTACTTTTAGTAGTACACGTGAGTGCACAGCTGTCAGATGCACACATGCATTCGTGTTAATGTATTAGATATTTATTGCGAAAGGAAGAGAAATGTAGCAGTTGATTAATCAAGTTGTGTTTTCACATATGTATAAATAGCTATACGTAAATACACATACATACATACACATACCCAAGCATGCATATATGCATAAATATAAACATATTTGTATTCATGCATATGAATATGTACATGAATCTAGATGTTCCTATAATAGATCATTTCACAGTGGCTGGCCTAAGAGGATTCAAAATCTCAACAATATGAAGTTTCTTCTCAAGTAATCATTTGAGAAGACATGCAGAAGTAAACTGCTCCACTCACTCTCTACAGACTATTTACAGTGTATAAATGTATAAGACAAAAAAGTGTGTACAAGAGTTGGTTCCTAGATCAATATATTTTCAAAATATTATTACAAAAATTTTAATCGTTTCTTTCTTCTAGTCAGTAGTGCAATGCTCCCAGATCAGATATTTCTCTAAACATTATTAGAAATATTTTAATCCCTTTCTTTCTTCCAGTCGGTAAGTCCAACTACAGACCTTGGCAATCCATTCTACTTAAATTATCTAGGACGTGCATAAATGATCTTGGATGTTCCACCTAGTCTAGGTTCAATTAAATATTTCTGCACTTTAGCTTGACATTTTCATCTTGCTTGATCACTTCATCAATTTTGTTCCGCTTACTTATATGGTCTGAATAGGTTTTACATGTGCTAGTTAAGTTTTGGCCATATGTATAGAAATTACTATCTTATGGAAACATAAAAATCCTATACATGGATGAAAATCATCTCTCATATAGATATACAAATACCATTGCAGAAATCCATATCTCGTTTATGTCAAAATGATGAAATAAAAATATTCAGCACATTCAAAATCATTACAAATATTGTTCAACATGATTAACCATATCATGATGACCAATCAAAAGCTTTCATCCCATTCTTAACCACTCGTGAATATTATTGGATGTGATTAGGCATGTTTTAACCATAAATCAAAATTTCCATTTGAAAACAATTACTCGTGTTGTAATGATCGATCAAACCAGTTCATACCATTACAAATAACTCGTGAAGAAATTTCCTGGGATCGTTAATCACTTTTAACTATGTTCATGCATCAGTCTAATCTCTAAATTTGGCTTGTTGATTCCAAAAGGTTCTCTTATTCTCTACAATGTCAATTGAATTCAGAACTTTCTGGCTGGGAACAAACTCTGATATGAATATATAAAGTTTTTCCTATGAGTTCATCACAGGTTAGAGATTTTTAAGAATGGAAGTAAATCACAGATGAATACATATGTTTTCCACCAAATTCTGCTAAGTTTATTTCCAGTTGGGGACTAAATCTGACATTGCGATCAGATTTCCTACCATACATCCGAAATTCTTGGGGTAATTTAAATTATTTCCACTAATTTATGCAAACCCGCCTAGCATGGAAAGAAACGTTATAAATACTGTGTTTCTTGGTCCAATTTCCGGAACTTCTCTAACTCAAAAATATTTTGTGAAGGAACCAAAATACAACAAATATATAAGTTTCCTATCGGATTCCTATAGCTTTTCAGTATTCTCTCATCATTTCCTATCATTTGATCCACCCAATTCATAAAGAAAAAATCTGCCAGCCTGATTCCACAACTCAAACGTATGTGATATACCAAAATTCCTGTAAATTTTGTCGCATTTTCTTCTCAAATTCCCCATTATTTTATAAGTAGGAAAAAACAAATTAAAAATCTACTTGCTGAAAAAAGAAAACAAAGACTCTAAGTAATAAAACAAATAAATGAACTTTGTTTGAGAACAAAAAAGAATCAAAATCTTACGACGATAATTAATGAAAATAGAAAAAAAAAACATACCTTTGAAAGGAGGATGGGGCGGGGGGGGAGAAGAAGGCGGACAAGAAGAGAAATGATGTGATCTGATCAGGAACAGAGCAGAGACGGAGACGGAGACGGAGGAGATGATGATCTCATGGAAGAAGGCGATGTCCGTCTGTGCTGCTTCAAATCGCCCACTACAATAATTCAAACACCACACACACACACACACACATATACACTCTGTTTTAACGCAACTATCATTGATTGTATGTTATTCTGTTTTAACACTTACTTATACAAAATAAACACTTTCCTCATGATTTTCGTGTTTGTTTTGACCCCTCCAATCAATCCACCCTCCCCACTCATCAAAATCAAGAGTCATCACGAGCTCAAGAGCCCAAGAGGTCCCAGGCCATCTCTCGTGCATATATATGTTCGTGGGCAATCCGAGTCACCCATCTCCTCTAGGCTCCTCCCAGTGTCCATCCTTCTCAGTTCGCTCTTTCTACCCATTTTGGGTAAGCAGCTTCTACCCGAATATGGCCCGTTGTCCATTTGTAGTCCCTACAAATTGATCCCTCGCTCTTCGTTTCCAATCTCTTTAGTGCCTGATAGTCTTTGCACTTAATCTCGTGACAGTTTCATACTTGATCTCGTGACTGTTCTCCCAATGATTTGTCATTTGCAAATGTGATTGTTCCATAGAATACATCTCCTAGTCGATCGATCCACTAGAGATACTTCCCGTTGGATCTCTCAACCTGTCGCCTCTCTGAACCTTGCTCTCTTCTAGTTCTATCTCCCATCTCCGCTCTTCCTAACTTCTCCTTGACTTCATTTCACCTTTCCATGTCAGAGTTTGTCAAGCTCTTAATACCCCCCTCGACTATCTCTATAGAACAAATGACACAACCACCCACACACAACATGATCTACTCACCTTCTCATTATCAAGTCTATAGTCATGGTTCCCCACATACCCTAGGTTTCATATATAGGAGCTATGTATCGACCCCCAAGTTTCGTACAACATACAAACATCAATCGGGGACTACCGCCCCTAAGAGATATTGGCAACATGTTTCATTGAGAAGGGAGATAGCTTATTTAGTAGTGAATTCAATGGGTGATACAAGTCAAAGGTGCGCAAACACTTTGCATTTACAATAGAAAACATTGGCCTTAAGTTGCAAAAGATCATATGCCATGAGATTGGTACAACACGTTGTGCCGAAGTTGCCGATGCTCGTTGTCTCCCCTTCATCCTCCGTTTGTCCCGCTATGTCAACTTTGTCTCTCCATTTTGAGTAGACCCATTCTTTCCACCCGAACCATTGTCGCCATCCGATCCACCATATTCTTTGTTCTCTCTCGTCATATTCTTGGCCCTTGTCATTCGTGGTAGTGTCTTTTACTGGCCTCTTTCTTGTCTTCATCAACCTTGACTTTTTTCCGGATTGCTCTCGTCCGATCGACTTTCGGTTTGATCGGCTTCCGATCGGATTCGTATTCGGCCAAATCGGAATCGGTTGTTCGGTTTCGATTGAGTCGGTCTCCTTCCGGCCCGGTTTCGATCTATCGGTTTCGGTTTCAGTTGGCTTTCTTTTCCTCGTTTTCACCAGCCTTGACCGGTCCAACCTCCGGTTGAGTCGGATTAGCTTCTTTCCGGATCGATCTCGTCCGATCGGCTTTCGGCTAGGTCGGCTTCCATCCATATTCGCGTTCGGCCAAGTCAGACTCGGTCGATCGGTTTTGACCGAGTCGACCCCTTTTCGGGTCGGCTTTCTTTCGGGTCGTCTTTCGGCCGAATCCTCATTCGCCCGGTTCGGCTTTCGTTTGTGTCGTCTTTTGGCCGAATTCTTTTCCTTTCGGTTCGGCTTTCTTTCGGGTCGACTTTTGGTCGAATCCTCTTTTACCCGGTTCGGCTTTCTTTCGGATCGGAATCCCGTCCGGATCACCTTCCATCCAAACCGGCTTCCGACTTTACCTTTCTTGCTGCCACCTCCCGTCTCTCCGGTCTCACGTTGGTTCTCGGACACAACTGCCGAAGTCTCTAGAATTAGTGGGTAGGAATCCTCGGTATTATCATCCTCCATTGTTTCACCCATAGCCATATTCTCGGCTATCTCTCCGTCGTATGCATCGACTTCGACCTTTGTTTTCTCTCCGCCACCTTCCGTCTCTTCGGTCTCACGTTGCCTTTCGAACGCAACCGCCGGAGTCTCTAGAATCAGTGGTGGAGAAATCTCGATATGGCCATCCGCCATTGATTCGTCCATAGCCACCTTCGATTCGATGTCATCTTTTGTGGTGACCTCCTCAATCAAGTCCTCCTTGCTCTCTTTCACTGCATCAATTATGGAAACATCAATTATGCTTACCCCTTTTTCACCTGATGTTTCGGACACTTGTATTCCGAAATCTTCTTCTACACTTGGGTTATCGGCCTTATCCTTCGCCGTCGTTCTTTCGCAAGACAAGAGGGTAGCTTGTTTTACACCCTCTTCCGTCGCACCATCATGTTGTATTTCGGCCTTCATATCGGCTCCATCGTTTGTCTTCAATCGACCATCCTTCATCGGCCATGTTGTTGACAAGATTCTCATCTTCCTCTCATCATGTCTCCGGCATACCCTTTGGACTTCGGCCCAATTTTCGGTAAGACCATTCGTACCGTCATCGTCTTCGAGTTCGATCCCGATGTCCATCCTTTCTTTTCGATCGATCGATTTTACGAACATTAGGACTTTATCCTCCCCCACCAACCGTTGTTCCCGCTCCGAGAGTTGAGCAAGACGATGCTCGAACTCTAGGAATGCTTGTGTTGCACTTCGGTGGGTCTTCTCCGATGCCACCCATTCGTCGAATTCTCGCCGATCTTTTCCCTTCGATCTCTTGTAATCATATGCCTCTCGTAAAGCTTCTTCGAATGACCCCCATGTCGAATTTTGTTGCCGTATCTTGTAGATTCTTTCTTGTAACTCATCCGTGGCTACCCGATTGAAGGATGTCACTTGCAATCCTTCCGGTATCCCACATCGTATCATCTCCGCCTTGTAGTCACGTAGATAGCGTGACACATCGTTTCCGTTGAATTGTCCGTTTCGTTGTACGAGCCGCTTTACTACTATCGTGATCTCCGACATCTCGCGTTGTTCTTGTAGCATTCTCTCGAACATCATCATCATCATGTTCATCGCCTCTTGTTGATTCTCCATCTCCTTGCCACCCACCTTCACGTCGGGTTCACCAACTGTGTCGTGCCTTTCGGCTCCGGATCGTTTGCGTGAGTCGGGTGGGAACCACCGGGGTTTTGGACTAGGAGAAAGAAGAATATGAGATGAGGCTAGTAATGAATAGATTATTAGAAAGAGAGATAGAAATTTCGTGAATCCCACGAGTGTATTGTATTCTATTAATCAATATTTAGATAAGAATATGTATTTAGATTGAAAGAAAGATATAAGAAACTTGTGAATCCCACAAGTATAGATTATATTATTTTCGTGAATCCCACGATTATATTAATCGGTTGGTGTTTTCGGAAATATATCCAATTTCCAAATATTTCACACACTATTACATTGTGCTCCCCATCCTTATGTAGTGATGGGAGAGACTAAGCATAGCTACATGCTTTTTTTTTTAATATGTTCATGCACACTAAATATGCATGTGATGCTTTTCTAATCCTTGCTTTTATTTGCTAAATATAGTGCTCATGCACGCTAGATGTGCACGAGTCACTTTTTAGTTGCTTGCGTTTTTTTCTATAAAATATTCACACACTCTAAAAATGCACGATTTACCTTTTAATAAAGGTAGGCGCAAATAAAGCACTTATAGTTATTAAATCTATTTATAAAACACTAAAGATAAGGTAGCATAATGGTAAAGTTGAGGTTTGGCTACGTGGAGGTACAAGGTTTGAATCTTGCCCTATGCACGTGATAAATATCTTGATATATTATTTTATTTATTTATATGTAATTAAATCGGTTATATTATTTTTACTTTTTCACGTAGTGTACGAAATACACTACGACAACGTGGAAAATCTAGGTGACCTAGAAAATCAAAGTTCGCTAGCAATTTGGCATCGGTAATATCAACAAAACTCAACATTAATTAATAATGGTACATTTTTAACCAACGAAAAACTGTGTTGTGCACCTAGGTTATTGTCATTGGTCACATTGATGAAAAAACATGGATAGCAAGGCAAAATAGAGCATCATGTATTGCAATACTTGACAAGGAAAACTTTCACGAGCAATTCACCATATATAGAATCAATGAGATCCTAAACAATTAACGAAGCGTCACTCGATGACCTTGACTTCAGGACAATTTCTTAATACTAATACACATAATAAATGATTGAGGAACCCAAACAAGAAAGCCTCAAGTTTATTTTAGGCACATATCATGCACATTGAAGAAATTCAAACTAGTATTGTGTATCTAACATGAGGTTGCATTCATGCAAGCAACAACACATAATAAAAAATGTGTCTACCCAAACAAATGGTTCACATTTCCAAAGATTTACTCAAAAATCCAAACAACAATTGTGTACCTAACATGAGGTTAGGTTCACACAAGAAACAACACCACATTACAAAAAGTGTCTACACCACATTACAAAAAGTGTCTAACGATCAAATGGTTCACATTTCCAAAGATTTAGTCACATAAGTATCTATTGTATTGACAACCCCCTACCACTTCTGAGAAGCATTTCAATTTCGTAAGGTATGAGGAAAAACATATAGACAACGTATTTTACTTCCAATAGAGCTACTTCTCAATATTTGACGAAAAGGTGCCCTCATTCACTAAAGTGCAACTCCATTTATAAACGAAAAAAAATAAACATTGTCGACAATGATGATGATGACGATTTAGCATCATCAGGTGGAGGATGGCACCGGGGGGGGGGGGGAGCATATGACCCATGGAATAAACAAATGAAATCCAAAATATTTTGCCCAATTTCACTGTTTTGATATTCCTTGAGTTTGGTTCTATGGTCAAGTAGTCGAGCAAATAGCACAGGTTGTGTCTCAGAGATGTTGCCATCCTTGTAGTTGTTAGACCTGAAAATTCCTAGGCCAATCTATTAGGAATTCCTGAAAATTCATGCCAAATTCACATAGATTTGTCGTATCTTCTCATCATTTCTGACATACTGTTGTGTTACCCCATAAAAACTCTCTTAATTTCAAGGTCAAAATTTCAATACATCTTGCACAATGCAAGCAGTTCCGGTATTATAATAAATTTGGAAACCAGGCAAAAGAAATAACAGTTTAATTCTATGCTTTCCATACTCATATGAGTCATATACAAGGATTTTCACTTAGGAACAAACTTCTGACAGTTGTATATGAACCCATTTCACACTTTGATATGTGTGCGCTTTCATATCACACAACTTCGGGTTCAATTGGAGGTGGTCTGGTCGAGGGGGCAAAGTTGGGATCCTGGTACGGTGGCAAATCATTTCCAGCAAATTCTTCAGGGCCGCTATATTGACCTTGCCCCACATTGTATTGACCTTGATCCGGACTCACATTGTATTGACCTCCATTGTATCCTTGATTTGCATCATATTGACCAGCACTATATGCTTGACTTGGATCATATTGACCCTCAGTGTATGCTTGATTCACACCATATTGATTGCTTTGGCTCCCATCATATCCTTGATTGTATTGACCCTCTGAGTATCCTGGATTCCCAGGGTATTGATTGTATTGACCTTCAGGGTATCCTTGACTTGCAGCATCGTATCCTTGACTAGAAGTGTTGTATTGACCCTCATTGTATACTTGACCAGCAGCATTGTAAGGACCTTCATTGTATCCTGGACTAGGAGTATTGTATTGACCCTCATTGTATCCTTGACTAGCAGCATTATATTGAGTCTCACTATATACTTGGTTCACGTTGTTGCCTCCACTTACATTGGCTTCTATCAACTGATAGATTCTGGAACCGAGACCTGCTGGATCTTCAGGCTGCAGCAAGGAAACCAATCATAAGAAAAATCCAACAAACGAACGTAAAATAGTGGTTTTTTCCATAAGTTTGCTGCTGCTCCAAAAAATTTGTTTCTTTTCTCAAATTTACTAATATTTCATGGATGAAACAGAAATTCAGACATAAAGAAAAAATCCTAAACACAAAACTGAAAGAAAATTTGGCAAATAAGTACTCACAACAAAACCACTTGACATAAGAGCAGTTTCATAAAGAAGCTCAACAGTGTCCATAGTGTCATCTTTTCCAGCAAGCCGAGCATCCTAGCAAAAGTGATCTCTATCTAGGTCAAGCAATATTATTTTTAAAATGCCATAATACGGATGAAAAATAACTATAATTCTACTCACATCCAGGTACTGAATTATGCGATGATTCGGATTGATTTCAAGAATTCTAGTTGATGCCATGTACTCTCTGAGCCCAGGGGTATCACCTAGATTCTGGGCTCTCATCATCCTGCAAACAAAAGACATGAGTGTTAACAAATCTTCTCAAGCCTCATTCCGCATTAAATCTAGGCTTTAAAGTACACGCGCTATACCTTTCCATGTTGGCAGACCATCCATATTTACCCGAAATCAGTGCGCATGGTGAAGTGCTCAGTCTTTTCGATACTTCAACCTTAGAAATTTTCTCGCCCAGCATATCCTTCATCCAATCACACAAAGGTGCATATTCATTCACTAGTTGTTTCTGCTCTTCATCATCACCTGCGTAAAAAGAAAAGTTGATATAGCACAGTTCTTGGATCTAGAAATAACAAGTGCTTATTCATCACAGAAAGATAGAAGAAAAAACTTGTGTATGAGAAAGTCTTATATGCCTATTCCACAGAAAAAGAAGAATGTCAAATTTTATTTCCACTGAATGGGCATATAAGAGATTTAAAATTGATATATAGCAAATCAATACAATCTACTACCCCACAGACAGACTGCAATATCAACAAAAAACTGAGGTTTTAAATATCTATACTCAAAACTAGGCAAATCCGAGTATTAATTTAAAACTATCAATAACCATACGTTCGTAAAACAACTTAAGTTTCAAATAGCTTTACTTAATAATTTAGATGCAAATATTAATGATGTTTAAGATTTCGGATGCATCTAGCATTTGACTACTGTGTAATGCAGAAATACATGGGGTATGATTACACATAAATACTGAGCATTTTCTTAAGATGTGCAACGAAAATGCATACCTATATCAAAGTCTTCCTTGCTCACATCAATAAAATCTTTCCCCTTAAAAGATTTGAGAGCATTGATTGAAACCTCATCCAAAGGTTCCGTGAGAAACAGAACCTACAAGTCAGATCAATTTTTTCAGTGTTAAGAATATTGAGAGCTGCAATCATATAGTAATAACAGAATAAAATAGCAGCCAAGATATGTGATACCTCGTATCCTCTCTCAACAAGTTTCTCCATGAAGGGAGCATTCCTAGCACTTTTAACAGATTCTGATGAGAAGTAGTAAATAGCCTGCTGGTCCTCTTTCATGTTCTCCACATAATCTTTCAGGCTAGTCATTTCTTCCTGATGCTTTGATGAATAATATCTCAGGAAGGATGACAGTCTTTTTTGGTTATCTTTGTCTTCACTTATACCCAGTTTTATGTACTTCCCATAGTTCCTCCAGAACTTCTTGTACTCCTATGAAGCAAATGAGTATACAAACGTGCATTAGATTAATCAAAGACATGGATACCTGAGAGAAACCATCAGTAGAGTTTATATGTCTAACATCTAGATTCTACATAGATTATGTTACCTCTGGATCCTTCCTCTTCATAATCGAATCAAACAAATCAAATGATTTCTTTGTCAACCTTTTCTTCATGAGATTCATCTGTAAGACAACAGTGTCAGGTATGTCCCAAACATATCTCATATGCAGCTGCTAAAAAGACACTTACAATTCTACTCTCTTGCAGAAGTTCACGAGATACATTTAGAGGTAGATCATTAGAATCAACAACGCCCTTCATGAAGGATAGGTAACTAGGAAACTGTAGCATAAAGCCAGAACAAAGTTGATATGAGAACAGCATGGTCACTATATTATTTTGAATAAAATATTATTTGAAGAAGATTTCAAGTGCCTCACCAATGCTCCATGAAAATCATCAGAAATGAACACCCGTCTAACATAAAGCTTTATGTTCTTGAGTTCTGAAGAAGCTTTATCTGACGAAAAAGGAGCCATTCCAGGAATGTACAAGAGACTTTTAAACTCCACTTCACCCTGTGAGAAGAAACTTATGAGAAGTTCAGATACTGCCATAACAAGATAAAACAAAAAAAAACAAGCAATGTTTATTATTTGACGCAAATTGAACGATTTCAGCTCTCTCCATTTGAGAAAAACATACCTCAGTATTAAAATGTGAGTAAGCCATTGGGTCAAGACGTTCATCATATGTCTTCTTATAGAATGCATGGTACTCCTCCTTTGTAACTTCTTTTGGGCTTCGCATCTGCACACATCGTAGAGAGATTATATTTCTTGTTACAAGTCCGTATGACATAAAATATGACCTTTACATGAAAAAACATATACAAAGAATAAAACAAGACATGAAGATAAGTTTACTAACCCAGATTGGCTTTGTTTCATTCACAAGTTCATAGCTGTAAGTTTTCTTTTCCTGCATAAAACCAGAAACCAACCACCAATTAGTTACTAGTCTCTTTAAATTTAAACGGTTCAATAATACTTTGGTATTAGCAGAACAACTCACCTTCTCAGGTTCAGTACCATCCTCTGTTGCCTGTACAAAAATCATCATTTCAATAATGTAACAACAGTATACATATCTCATACTGTGAGACGGAGCAAAACAAGCACAGATACCATAGTGGTTAAGAGAAACCAACCTTAGCTACTGCAGGTTTCTCCCGTCCAACATAAATAGGAAAAGAGATAAATTGTGAATAATTCTTCACAAGCTCCTGAACTTTTTCAGTATCAAGATAGTCCAATGCATCCTCCTGAAATAAATTTGAAATTATTTTCAGAAATAAGACCACACTTCCCCTCAACCTCCACCCACAAAGCAGAAATCACGTTGTCAAAAATCATAACCAACCTTTAGATGCAAGATTACAGCAGTACCCCTCTCAAGAATGAAGTCAGGGTCAGTCTCCTCTCGGATGATAAATGCACTACTGTTGGCCTCTGCTTCCCATACATACTGCTTATCAGTGTTGGGAGGCCTCGTCGTTACAACAACCTGTGCAACAGTCATATTAGAAGGTTATAGAATTAATGTACATATCCAAAGTATTTCCAACCAATGAGCCCTTATGGAAAATTTCGAAATCAGAAAGATTGCAAATCAAAGGAATTCACAAGAACAACATATCCTTAAAAGTATGAATTGGGGATTGAATTCCGCCTCTTAACTATAGGAACTAGTTTTTCACATCGATTAAAGCAATGTTAGTTTACTACGGCTATTAATCTTCTCTATTTTCGAGAAACAACTAACAAATGAATCAACATGAGAATGGGATGAGCTAAAACACACATTAATACAAGGTTCGTTAACCCCACTAAATTAATCTTGCTGACTTTTCCATTGTAACTCACAAATGCGTCAACATAAGATATCAAATGAGCATCAACACAAGATATGAGATGAGAAAATACATGAAAGGTTAGAAGTAAGAATCAAGTACCTTATCAGCAACAAGGAATGCTGAATAGAACCCCACACCAAATTTGCCAATCAGACCATTATCACCCCCAAGAGTTTCCTTATTTTCCTGTGCAATTTAATCACGACAAAAATTAGGTTTCCAGCATGAGAGATGGATACATAAACCCATGTAGACCAAAGCACATACTTTGAGAGCTTTTAAGAAATTAGCAGTGCCACTTTGAGCAATAGTGCCAAGACTGTGAATAAGATCATCCTTGGTCATACCTATGCCTGAGTCCCTTGAGAACAGTACATGCAAAAATTTGCCAGAGTTAGATGAAAAAAATGCAACTGTCAAAATTTTGTCAGCCCATTACTGGAAAGAGAAATGATTAAAATAATGATAAAACAGGGTTTAAAGTACAAGCAATTGCCCCAAATTAGAACAGAAGCATAAGAATTCATAAGCTTTACAAGCTAACCTTTGGTAAGAGAAATGATCCAAACTAAAGAAATAATCATACAACTTACTGAATCACAAGGATCCTTGCATCTTTATCACTTCGAATCTTAATGGCCAATTCCGGATCACTGCCCAAAAGGCTTGGGTCAGTGACACTCAAGAACCTCAACTTATCAAGTGCATCACTTGCATTGCTGACAGACACAATAAGAAGCAGTTATAAGCAATCTGAATATTTCAATAACCAAAAAACATCAACATTTCACACAAGAAATCATAGCAAATCAATCAATATCAGCTCCAACATCCTACCTGACCAGCTCTCTCAGAAAGACTTCAGTATGACTGTAGAGACTGTGCACAATAATATCGAGAAGCCTGCTAACCTGAAACAAGCCCCCCCTAAATTGTGAGGAATAGCTATACAAGTGGAACGTGCTCATATCTTGTTCTTTTCTGAAAACTACACAGCAACTGTGATGATTATATGTAAATACGATATAAAGTCATGTTTCTATATAATGGATTACATCTTACCTCACTAAGCATAAATGCTTTTCGGCAAGATAATATATCTTTTAATGTATAGAAACATCAGTTTAACTTTTCGACTTTTCAGAATATTTTTGTATATATTGGTAAACCCTTCATAACTAATAATAAGAAGCCCAACCTCCAAATGGTATCTATTAATCCACAACACTTTTGTGAATTTCAATAGATCCTTCGTCAAATAATAATAATAATAATAACATTAACCCCCACCTCTGCCTGGTATTCATGCTTCTCGACAGTCACTGGGTCCTCTCCTCCTTTGAGATTGGTTTCAGTCTCGCTAACTGCTGATTCGGTTGCAACCGAATTTAATCTTAATCTCCGAGAATAGATGGGCAACCTTCCATTGACAGGAGGCTTGCCAATTTTGAGAGGGCTGAGTTCATTCCGCACAACCTGAAAAACACAAGATTAACCTTTAGCATACATAGAAGTTAATGACTTCTCAGATTATCCCATAGTCAGATAGTCGTCATACTACACATATATCAGGTCACAGATGCATAGAATATTTTTTCTGGATAAAAAAAATGAAAACGACACATTTCGAAGTATTTTCCCTCATCTAAACAGGTAAAGCTTATATGTTTCTCATTGATGTTAAGTGCAAATTCAGACATTTAATATCAAAACAGGCAAAAAAAATAGTATAGTTCTCCCTGATCTGAGTGATGAACGTCTGCATAACTTTCAAATATCAATACATTTCTATGCATGGAAAATTATATTTTCGTGATATCTATATACATTAAAACCTCGATTAGCAGGTATTCGAGAAATTCACATATATAAACAAGCTCATATTCAAAACTGGCTCATATTCGTGAAAGTCTTCAACTAGCAAGGTATTTTGTTTCTTTCAAAGAGGGAAAAGGTTTTTCTGGAAGGTGCCATGATTTTTAGCAACAATCAGATATCAGGTTATTCTATAAAAACAGAGATCTTTCTAGAGTTTTCAGAAACCTTTCTAGCAAGTTTTTATATCATGCCATGCTTTTACTATTTCCAAATTTTAAAACAAACTGCAAAGCAGAAAGGATTCTCAGAAACATCAACTCCACACCAATTTGTCGTCATAACCTTCTAATACTTTTCAAAAACCTAAATATTTTTTAAGTTAATATAAATTATTTAATATTAACATAAAGCAGTTGTAGTTACAAAACGGTTCTGACAATGAAGCAACACAACTACACAAAGTTTAATTCTCTGTTCTAATAAGAACCCATTATAATAGCAATAACTCTCTCTTCTAAGACAATCTATGGATCCCATATTATTCGAAAACTGGTGCAGAAACATGCAAAACTAAACATAAATTATTTGCGAAATGTTTAGAAGTAATATTAAAACGAAAGTTTTTAGAACATACCTTCAGAGACCTTGCAGAGAGAAATGGCAGAGAAGCACCAGAGAGTCCAAGAGGAGCACCAGTGTGAACGGGAGCAGAAGCCGAAGCAAGGTAGCGAGAAGCCATGGATTAAAAGCAAACCCAAGCCCAAGCCAAAGCGCAGGGAGAGGAATCCGGAACCCTAATCCCGATACAAAAGAAGGAACAGAAGCTTGGAAACACCAATTTCGACACAAAGACCAAAAATCAGAAATCAACAGGACTTCTCTCTATATATGTACATACATACACACACACACACACCACACAGGAACAGAGAGGTAAAACCCTTCATAAAACTTACTTCAGATATTTTTATGTAGTTTTTCCCATCTCTGTTTTTCTTCAATGGTTTTAAAAACCTTATCCATTGAATATATATACATATACATATTATTTTGTGGCCATCAATTCTTCTCCCCTATGAAGGGTGCTTTCACACACACACACACACGCATCTGCTCCATGGAAGAACACTCCTCTTGAATCTCTCGTGAGTGATCTGTCTACCATGGAACCATGGGTCAAGCAATCCCGTGTTTCGATCCTTCATTCGAGTGACGCAATATGTGTATGGTTGAGCTCGTGTTATTCCACTCGCACACATCTGCTCCGGGGAAGAACACTCCTCCTGAGCCTTTTCAGAACCTGTTTGTTGCATCCTTCGCGGGAACCAGAAGGTTTCAATCCTTCATTTAAGTCACACGACATGTGTATGGTTGAGCTCGTGTTATTCCAATCCCATGCATTTTCTCCTGGGAAGAACACTCCTCTTGAGTCTTTTCTTAACTTGTTTGTTGCATCCCTCGTGGGAACCAGAGGGTGAGGCAATCTCGTGTTTCGATCCCTGAATCATTCAATTAACACAATATGTGTATGGTTGAGCTCATGTTATTCCACTTGCATACATCTACTCCGGGAAAGAACGCTCCTCGTAAGTCTTTTTGTAACTTATTTGTTGCATCACTTGTAGGAGCCAAAGATTCAAGGAAAATCCCGTGTTTCAATCCTTCATTCAACGAGCATGATTTGTATGTGTTTGCTCATGCTATTCCACTTACACACGTCTATTCCTATCAAGAATACTCCTCTTTAGTCTCTTGTGATCCGTTGTGCCACTCATGGAACCACGTGTCAAGCAACGTCGTGTTTCGGTCCTTCATTCAACTAGCACAATATGTATGGTTGAGCTCATGTTATTCCACTCACAAACATTTGCTCCAAGGAACAACACTCCTCTCAAGTCTCTCGTGATCTGTTGTTACGTTGCTCGTGGAACCAAGAGATGAGCAATGACATGTTTCAATCCCTCATTCATTTGTTTTGATATGTATGACTGAGGTCATGCTACGTATGGTTGATCTCGCACATCCTTATGGAATTGCTTGAATTCTATGTTACTTCTCTTTGTAGAACGACTCCAGAATTTTCTTTTCACCTCTTTTCAAGCATTTGTGTTGTCAATGTAGCTTTTTAATTTTATGAGATCGTAATAGATGATAAATGTTTTATAATCCGCCGTGACATCTTTTATCATAGAGAATGCAATCCTCGTATAGGACGGTCCTTTTGGTAAAACACCCATTTTTCAACCTTGTAAACATGGCCTCTCATCAAGAGGTGAATATGTACTTTGAAATAGTTGTCAATCTAGAGATTCATGCAAATAGCTTTCATAAGACATCCACACACCATTTTGAGACTAGGGAAGATGGGATTTTGCCTAATTGCCTTCAACATGTACAATATCTTGATGCTTTTGCCTTGAATTGCATGTGTGTGAAGGTGTAATGTGATCTCATTTTTGTGTATATGATGAGTGGTTGTACACGTAGACTATTTCTGTATTTTATACATTTTATATGTGTGCCTTACGTAAAGAGACGTATGCCCCATGTTTTGTAGTAGTGTTTGTGCATGCACATAGATGGGGGAATGTTGTTCATGTTTGTGTTCTTTTGCTCACATAATAGTGTAAAAACCTCCCTTTCTCACACTTCTATCCCCCACACACACATCACATCACAACAATGGATACCCTCCTCCTTAACTTTAGTAGAGATATTCAAGACCACCAGCTTCTGAGGAATCCTAACCAATTATGCCGCAATTGAACGTTTTTATCCAATCACTATTATGTATAGGGCAGACAAAGTTTGACTATCGAAGGTACCCCATGCGTTGATTGGTTTCTCGTTTGGAATGGTGGCAATTGATGAGTGAGCAACAATTCATGTTATGCCCTTTCGTTAACATGGAATATATTAAATAACCTCTATGTCAATGTGGTACGGGTTTACCACGTCTATTTCCATATTGTGTAGTTCATTGCTTCTATATTGTGCAATCATATTGATGGAACATCTATACGAATTAAAACCTATATTACCAATAAATTATACATGTCAACAAGGCAAGTATAAATAATTTATGTGCATGGTTGAATTTTATCCAAAATTTCATATTTCGCCTAGAGTAGTTTGAGCTATGAGCATCTATCTCGATGATTGGATTTGGAAATAATGCTCATTTGGAATTAGGTTTGATTTTTTGTTAGTTAATTATCTTCTATGAAAATAGTTGCTTCTATGGTTTGTGGATCATTAATGACGAATATCAACAATGACTTATTTGTAGTATCAAGTTCTGCGACTTTTATGTGTGTATGCACTTTTATGCTCATGCATGTGATTCTATCTCTTGCACATAGATGTGTATGTGGGTGTTTTCTACATTATCTCCTTCTTGCGTAAAGGGAATGATACCATCAATAGTGAATTGAATAAGAAGCCATATTATAGTCATGTATTAGAACATGTGAAAATGTATGAACATTACAAATACCTCAACACAAAATGTGTGAGGGACATGCTCTTTAAATGATGATGCTTGGGTTACTTTGAGATGATCTCTAATAAGCAAATGCTCATTAACTTTTGTGATAACCATCCTTTGGTCAACTTGAAACAAAAAATCATCACAATTTTGTACATAACAAACTTGGCGCAATACATAAGCATGTCATGCAATGTGAAGAAGCTTCACCAACGTGTCCAAATAAATGTAAGTGGAACACAACTCTATGTATTCAAAGTAGTTATTCTCATGTACGTTGTCTTTAACGATAACTACACACGGGATGGATCATCTTCTTGTCCTAATTAAATACATTTGAGAGTTAACGCTCAAGTTTCGTTCCCCTTCTTCTATGTGCTTATGCATCTACGATAAACCAAAGAGAGTTGTTGATAACATGTTTGTTGCACGACTCCCACGGCCACCACAAAATATATACGAACAATGAGAGCATAATATTAGACAAACCTAAAAGGGGTATGAATGATCATCTCGAGACAACTCAAACACAAAAATGGCAATAGCCGTATCAAGGCAAATTATGAATGGTCACTTTACTTATATACTTTAGAACTCCAATTATTTCTTATAGTCGAAGCTTATACGTCGATACCTATCAATAGTCATTGGTAAACTGTATGGTTAGGGGAAGTTATACTATTGTTGCACATCTATCAAGACCTAAGTGGGTCGAAGTTAACACTTTTAAATTGTTTGTCCCATTATTGCATGTCTTTAATCAAATGTGCATAGTCTTTCACCTTACAATGCGAATCGATCAATTCTTTTGTATGCTTCCATTATTATGTTGGGCCCTCTATATATTTTAAAAGGTCACATTTTTAGTATTTATAGCACGTCAAAAGCAAGCACATATAGACAACCTCCAAAAATGAAAACCCCATAAAAACGGACGAGAAAAGTTATTTATGTGCGACCATGGAAACATTATTTCTACTCGTTACTTGAGACAAATAAAAATGACCGCGGTGATTTAAAACTCAATTGTGTTTTTTATCAAAGTATCAACAACCCTTTTGTAAATCTAAACATCAATAAGGTTAATGTATGATAAAGGACATTTCAAACGTTAATGGGTTTTTGTCGTTTGGGTCTAAACTCTTGCATGTGCAAGGCCACATGAATGGGTCAATTGTGCGATGATAAACGTGAAAAACAAAATATAATGAGAACATGCCTCCACGCAAAATTGAAGATCGTAGATATTGGAGTGTATTCAGATGGCTCGAAACTATGCGTTGAAAAAGTAGGAAGCCAATGCCATAACCAATAATCAATTCTTTAAAGGAAAGGCCAAAAATATAAACAATAAAGCATTTCGTGCAATACGGTGCAGGCTATGAGATAAGGACCTTCCTTTATTCTCTAATTTTCTTGTTCATTTTAAATAGAAGTGTCATCGATAGCGTGCACATTCAACTTTTATGACAAACTTAGAGGTCAGAAATATTCATTCTCTCATACTTAAGAGAGTCATTACCATTAGCAATATAAAAAGTGACACGACATTAAGGTTTGTGATGGGCATGCTAAAATCACGTATGTGATTTACTGAGCTTGTCTCTCTTTTCAATGATGCTTCAAGGGACATACACTTCTTATAAGAGTTAAAGACTGGTTTTACTCCATGATTGTTGCGTTCCACCTTAACTTCGAGACAAATTTTTGTATGGGCTGCTTTAGAAGAGCTATTTCACCTGAAACCTCCAATGCTTACAACATTTTACAAGGCAGAAAAAGTAAAACTTTTGGTTAAAGGTGTCAATATTCTTATGGAATAAAATCCGAGTTTTCTCTAAACAAAATGGATGAATAAAGTAAGTTAATCTTCAATAAGTAAAGATGGCTTTAATATATTGGTCGACATCGTCCATTCTCTAGAGATTATATAAATGATTTGTAATATAAAACCTTGCATTTGTCAACACTCTTGACAGTTGAACTCGACAAACACCATCCTCATACTAATGCTAGTTCTTATTTTCTTTCATTGCACCGAAGTTCACCATACCCTTGGAAGTTGGGATTATTGGTAGGAGAAATGACAAAAATTAGGGAGATAAGAGAACCCACCGCGTGAATGTTACTTGATCCCTGTGGGACACAATGAAAGGAAAGCAATTAATCAGAAATCATTATGTAGTAGAGGTGAAAAGCATAAATGTACAACTCATTAAATGAGTGAAATCATTACATGGATATTCAAACATGAAGAAAGAAATCACTAGTAACTACCATTTGGCTTAATTCTAGAAGATATGGTGTAGCCATAATTCGACATAACTCATTTTTACGAAGAAAAAATAGCACGACCATATAATGTCGCTACCATTTGGCTAGCTTCCACAATATATTGTGTAGTCATGAACGACATAAATCTAGACATGTTTTTAGGTCTCCTCGTGAGCTATGAGCCCCCTTCATAGGGCCTTACATTCCCATAGAAATATAAGGAGCATATTAAAAGATGACTTAACATGTCGGTCAAGTGAACAATTATTGGAGAGAAATTAGTCATAATCAACATAATGAAAGCATACCCTTGTAAACAATGTAATAACCAATACTTTAGGGTCTCCAAAGCCTTAGATGACGAATTTTCCTTTTTGCTATTAGGGGGAATAACACACTTTCAATTACGCTTTTTGACCGAGGCTATACCCTAATATCATTGATATTACCCTATGCATAATGGTTACTTTTGACAAGTACCCTTAGTTATTCCTTGGAAATTCCTCAACGCAACCAAATAAACATCATGGCCTTTTACGATTTGGCATGATAAATCCAATCTAGTTCATAGTTCTTCATCATACAAAATGTTCAATTGCATATGTGAATATATTTGTGATCGATGGAACCTTGCGTAAGGCGTGCATTAACTTCGACAAAACGCATCATTTCCATTTTGCACCAAGAATTGTTTTATAGTTCATGTTGCTAAAAATTGGTCTCCCACTTATTGTCCACCATATCATATAGTTTATTTTGTGGAGCGTTGAGGATGTAGATTGCCACTTTGTGATGAGCATGAGCACATCAAGAATCTATTTTTCAGAAAGAATGATGAGAATGGTAACCATGCGACTACCAATATGTCAATGACATGGTTGTGTGATGGGCCTTGGGTTCTTGTTTGAAATAGTAAATCTAGTTCTGGTTTTAAGCTTAAATGTCGCTCAAGTAATCTTTGTGTGATGGAAATATTAGAGTATACAATCAAGAAAGACATGTCGGACAAGGTAAATACAAGTACCAATAAATGAATATGAAAGATGATATAATGCCATGTCACATTTTTCAAGAAGTATTTATTAGAGTGATGAACAATGTTCTCTTTAGAGCTTACTTTACTAAAAGAGACAAAGATGAACGATAATCTTCAAAACAATTACACAAATTTAGATTATTGACACAACATTTCCAACCGATTGTCAAGAGCATGAGTTTGCATGCACATGTTCCTCATCAAGGCACCATGGTATACACAAAAACAGAGGGAATAGAATATATCTACCCAAATTCTATTCCAAATAATAAAATCACTAGGAGATCTATGATATGAAAAGTACACATCTTCCATTATATAACCATGTATGATGCGAGCAAATTACTCCCATGATAAATTGATATGTGAAGTTTGTAGAAATTGATGACACTCAATGGCTTAAACTAGTCTCGAGCTTGACCAATCACTACAATTTGATGATTGTAATTTGTGGTGATACCCCTACACCAAAACAACACACAACCTAATGTATTATAATAAAGGGAAAAGCACCAAGATACCCCTGGAAGTTCGTTGATTTATCAGAATGCCCCTGGAAGTTCCAAATTTATCAAACTACCCCTATGTCCAAAAAAATACACTTTATAAAGTAAGTACAAAGGACCCAAAGAATCTCTTAAGAAAAGAAATGCGTGTTTTAAGGGTATTCTGGTAAATAGGGCTTGTAGATTTGCGTGTATAATTACTTTATAAAGTGTAAATTTTTTGACATAGGGGTAGTTTGGTAAATTTGGAACTTCCAGGGGCATTCTGGTAAATAGATGAACTTCCAGGGGTATCCTGGTACTTTTCCCTATAATAAACCACATCAGAAACTATGCACAGGTTGATGTGCCTACATTTTTGCACAAAGACTTTATTCCAAACGACAATGTCATGTGTATGTGCATGGGTGAATGGAACTACTATGATTTTGGATTAGGAGATAGATGAGATCGACTAAATTTTGAGGAGAAAAACTTGGTTAAAGAAAATAGATATTGAAGGTTAAGCAAGGTAAAAGTGCATAGGCTATAGGTATGTATAAACCCAATACCTCAAACATAGAGAAAATATATTTAAAATTAAACCCTCTTATAGGTTTAGCCTTTAATAGAATAAAGTTGTATTGCCTCTTGTTCTTTAAACCCATCTCACAACGAGGTTCCCTATATGTTTCTTGTGCAATCAAAGATAAATGTGTTGGTGCACCCACTTTAATGTTCCCGTGGGTTAAGGTTAAGTATATGTTGCCACTTAACACGTAGTTTCTACTCTAAAGATATTTACATTGCTTTATACTTTTGACATACAAGGTTTGAATCACGTACTCCAATAATTACATTTGCATGTACAAAGTTGATTAGTTTTGAATAATATGCTTTTTGTACACTTGTTTGCTACCCATAACCTATTATTGGTTTAGAGGTGGTTTACACCATTTGCCAAAGCCAACTTGACAAAGTACACTTAATTCTCATGGCTTACACAAATACACATTTGAGATTTATGTTTGATCACTGACCCAACCAAATTATATTGTGAAACCCAACACACATGGGCATCCACCCCACAGCAAGATGTGCAAACTATACTTGGTTTCCTCTCCTGTATCATGTTGCACATGACACTAGTCTCACACTTATAATCGAGATAGTTGTTTTGCTTTGAAATTAGGGTGAACACAAGAACTCAATCTTGAAAATCTTGAAAATCAATCCACTATATGTAGTTAAAATGTATGTTGTCTTTGTTGGATTCTAGGGCCGGGTTAATCATGCTCATTGCTTCCATGATTCCATAATAGTTTAGATATATTATTCACAAATAAGGGGAATCTATTATCCTGATGGCCTTTCCTCAAAGTTGGCATGATAACACTGACCAACTTGTGTGGTGGAGCTCAACTACAACAAGTGGAATCCTCATTATTGAAATACTATGAGGCCTTGATTCTTGACCGACATCACAAACCCCATGTTGTTTGAATGTTATTTCCAAGCATCCAAACTTGAACAATATCAAGGAATATCTTAAGTCGAAAACATGTTGCTATATCTTAAATCCATGTGAGAAAGATTCAAATTACATGTATTTGTGGACCAAATTAGGGTTTCAAATAAGGGTTATCCAAATTAAAACGTCCAAAGCAATGTATATATCAAGATCTTGTATTTCCAAATATCATAAGATCCAAGGTTTCAAAAAATATACGTCTCCTGGAAAAAAATAAAAATGTGCAAAAAACTTCATGTTGAAAATGTGGCCATGTTACCAATTGACAAAATAACATCATCGGTCGTGTAAATGTGGGAGTTTTCAAATGATCCATTTCATTGAAAGAAAGACCGCAAAACATGACACTCTCTAAATGTGCTTGCCACATGGACTCTAAAAGCATTCATGTTGTAAAGTAAAAGTAAGGGTTATTTTAACTTGGATTCTAAATCATTATTTTGTAAAGTAAAAGTAAGGCATATTTTAACTCTAGTCTTTATCCTTGGATGCGATTTTTGAGATTAGTAAATATACAATAGCCCCTAATTAGAGTCATTTTTTGTCTAGTCTTTGTTTAGGAACAATGGAACTTTTAGGCATGATCAATACACGTATGATTCTTTGAGCGACAAGGTCAATGTTTTGCTTAACACATGGACAATAATTCCATGTGAATGTTGAAGTCTACTCTTATGGAAGAACTCTTGCCACTAGTGTCCATTGCTTGATAAATCTCATCTAATGGTGTGAACAACTTTTGCATTGTCCTCTAACTACATGGTAAATAACGTTGTCTAACATTATGTTTTTTTGCAAATCCTTTACTTATTTGTTATATGAAATCCATTGTCATGTCTAGATCTTAAATTTCATCACTGCTATACGAAGAGACGAGTATATGCTAATAGTTGACCTGGGTATAGATGATATCTCTTAACCGGTTCACTTGATGCCTCTATGCATAATGCGCATTAAATTCAACTCATGGACGTTGATTTTTTATCAAATTGCCTCACTGGATTCTTCATTCATTCACATGTATGACGTGGTTGATGTTCATTTCCCTCTTTCTCCCTCGATGATTTTACTTTTTATCATCTGTGATGTTCAAAACCTCATCTCCCCAACCAAATCTAATAGATAGTAACCCCATTACTAGCATGATGTAAAGATCTCCCCTTACATTGATATTCTAACACAACATTAAGTATCTTATATACATTGCAATGAGATTGTAGCATCACTAACGCAAGCCATCTAGACTAACATTCAATTGATGTTATTCAACATCAATTATCACACGAGGTAATTGATTCTTTATACACATATCCCTCTCATTTCGTGTCTACCCATGTGTACACTAAATTTATTTGGTTTGTCTCAGACATGATGTAAGACTAAATAACTAAATGTTAGGAAACACAAAGATTTAGTTTGCAAAAGTTGTATACATTTACATTTTTTAATTGTATTATATGTTTGGAGGTCATGTCATAGAGTAATACACACTCACACATATACCAATGAAAGCTAATGAATAGTTGGCTTGATAAAATTTCAGCCATGCCAAACCATAATGATGAACCTATGTTGCTAGTCGGATGACTAATAAAACACGGGAAAGATGAAGAAGGTACGCATAGGTGGATTAACAGATATATATGATTTTGTAGGCGTTTCACCCGTATCATAAGGTAACATTTTCTCCAACAATATATCGATGAATATGCATGTGTTTATTATTTTATTCGATCTTGTTTACTAGTTTTTGTGCAATTTTAATATCCTACGTGATAAAGTGTGAAATGTGTCCACCGGAAGTAGTTTGCACAATGCAATCTCACCTTTTTCTTCTTTTGATTTCTTCCAAAACACCTAGTATGAAACGTTGGGCAATAAAAGGTGGTTGTCATCCAAGAAGCGCACAAGAAACGATGCATTTCTCCCTTAGTAGTGTTGGAACAACCTTGTAAAGGATAAAAAATTAAATTGTGGTTGTTGATAATTGGTAATAAAACCCCAAACCGTATCTACAATGTTAGGAAATTTATAAACCTAACGACTGTCCTTAGCTAAACATCCAGAAGAATGTGATTATTTTTCATTTCTAGCAATGAGTTATCCCACTAAAAGAGTAGAAACGAATGATGTCAAATGTTTACCATGGTTAAATTTCTAGGGTCAATCGGGAAAGATATCGCCATTTTTGTACCATATATGGACAACCTTTAACATGACAAATGTTCGTATGAGCTATTGAGACTTCACGGGCGACATGGAAAAAGGACTATATTTTGTATAGCATTTTATGAGAAAAAAACGAACAATCACTTGTGGCATTTGTAGAGGACGATCTTTGGTCAAAATAATACATTATCCCAACACATATAATCACAACTATACTCTCATGTACCCAAATTTACGAGAGTGAGGCATGCTTGAAATCACTTTTTTCACATAAGTCTATCCTGACTTCTTTTGAAACCCTTGGAGACCTAGCTTCACGGCTACAGTGGGGCACGCTCAACATGTTTTTTCGTAAATAGAAAGAAACCGCATACAAACCATTACAATATGTCCAAAACACTTGCATGTCCAATCTTCTTGTACTGAGGTGTGATACAAAATATTTATTTAATAATTGAAAAAAATAACAATATCACTTGTGAACCATTACCAAATACCACAACCTCAATACATATTCAAACTATTCATTTGATGGTAAGAAATAAAAGAAATGGATGCCATGTTTACTGGCCTATTATCAAAATAATGACTTTGGGTCTTACATATACCATTAACTGAGGTTAAGTTTGAGTTATAACAAAAGATTTATAGATTGTGAAGGATAACAATTGAATTAACGTGATCACCATAAAAGTGGTTTACTTTATGTTTTTGGACATCTTGTCAAACATGCCAACCACACACTCAATGTATTATTATGGGCCCTCATATTTTTAGTTGTGACACATATATTCGTCAACATCCTTTATGCTCAACGAAGAGACAATCCATGTTGCAATGTAAAGAACGAGATATCATATGAAACCCGATCCATCATCGGAGCCAATGTATAATAAGGACATGGATATTGCCGTTATTATGAGTGTGAAAGCATCAATACAATACAACAGTTAGGATGCCTATATTTGCTTACATGATCATATTAGTCAACAAGATGATGAATATAGCAATAGCAACCGAACAAGGTGCAATGAACATCTTGTTGAGATTCACATTCATCATGACATTTGTGAGGATATACAATGTTAACAGACACGTTAATGAGAGATCGACTTCTTGTTGTTTATATATGTCAAAGACGATATCTAGGGCAAAACTTTCATAGTTCCTCCTATTCTTAACTTGATATATTAATAGGGATGAATGTAAAAGGCTATGTCCACATCACATTAACAATTCTGTAATTAACCCCTTCAATACATTAATATAATAACAAAGGAGATTAAACCACTCGCAAAAGTTGTCTTTTGAACTATCTCTTGTATATCAATTATCATGCAATCCTCTCTCTCAAAGTCAAATAATTAATGGTAATAAACAAGGGTGAAAAATGAATTCCCTCAGAGAATATGAAAGCTAAATGCAAAGCCAACGTTCCATTAAGTGGATAAATAGTCACATGCCAATATGGCATAAAAAAGAATATGCGTGGCCGACGAGCGTAGAAACCAATCGATTTTGCATCAATGAAGTGCCTTCGTAGCAAATGTCGATGATTTGGACATGTTTTCGCAGGTAAAAACCTCGAATGTTATGATCAACATCTAAACTTGTAAGCTCCTTGTTCGTGTCCCTTCCCATATGCACAAACATGAAACCTTTGTATACTCGTTGTCTCTTCGTATGTTTATTGTTTTAAGATTGGTGCATCTTAGTTTTGGCTCCTTCAGGTTTAGACTTTACAATAAAGTTCCTAAAGCTCTCGAAATTGCATGTGTTTCTCAATATCAACAATGAAGTATGATCACCACGTAGTTGAACGATGTCAAGCCACATGTAACGAATTTATCTTTTCGGCCTTGTGATCCAATGTTCATATTATGTTATGCATCTATTGTAAGAAAATAACAAAACAAATAGACATTCCTATATATATAGTGAATGCTTATTTGGTAAAGAAGGTGGAGGCAACTTTCAAACCAATTTGGAACAAGGTATTGGGCATGGTCACAACTTTTCAAGTAATTTGGAACTAGAAAGAGAAAGTAGAACTCTTGACAACTTTATAACCATAATTCAGGGCTGGCCATAACTACACGAGTCTCCTCATTGTCTTGCATCCATGGTTAGAAGCTCACTTCGTCTTCTTTGTTTGTTGGCTCTACAAACAAATAAACCATCATAGCCCTCTTCGGCTTTGGTTGGGGAACCTTTCCTTGTAAGGCGTGTTCTCAACGGGCTTGTCAAATCTTCATGCGTAACAAATAGGCAAGATGCAGATTTTGTTGCTTTGGCCTTTAGTGTCAACTCAAACAGAAGAGGCCCACATATTCATTGTGATCTCCATTCTCTTCTGTTGTCACCGTCGAATATGGGACACTCAAATAGTGTAACCCAATGATCAAAGAGAATGGCCCTTTTCTTCTTTGCCATCCAATATTGATGTCTCTAATATGCCACATGAGGAGGACTCCACGGTCTTAAAAATCTGCATAAATACATATATATATATATATACACACATGTACATACATATGTACATATATCTATATATATATTGTATACACATACACACACACATATAAATGCCTTATACATACATACATACATACATATACAGTATATATACGGTACATACATATATACACATTATACATACATACATACATCTATGTACATATAATATCTATATAGTACATATTTTTCTACTATTTCTTTTTAACTCCATTGGTTCTTGTCCGGACATTAGAGACTCCAAAGTGTGAAACGTTGCATGCAAGTTACAAAACTTTTGACAACATATATTTATTACTAAATAGCCCCCCTCCCCCCCCAAAAAAAATAAAAACAAAATACAGGAAATTCCATATTTATTTAACAAAATCACCATTTATTTATTTGTTTTATTTTGGGGGTCTAAAAAAAGGGGTCCGTAAAAAAGAAGAGGTAAAAAAAAACCGCATGTTTGTTTATGTATAACTACATTAATTTCTTTTTTAATTTTAATGTTTTAATAATTAATTATTATTTTTTTCGAAATTAAATTTTCCAAATTTATTTGTGCGTGTACTTCTTCCTCGATTTCTGCATTTCTTTTCATTTCTTCTTCTTCTTCTTCTTCCGTTTTTTCTATTTTCGTTCTTTTAAAAAAGTAAATAAATTTTGGTTTTTTGGATTTCGGGAAAAAAATAGAAAGGCTACTTTTCTTTTTTAAAAACTATATTTTGTTTTTTCGCTTTTTAAAAAAAATTCTTATTTATTTATTTACTCTATTTAAAAAACAAATACACACCCTCCTTTTAATTTAATGATTCTCTCTTTCTCTCTCCTTTTCATTTCTTTCTTTCTTTCTTTCCTTCTTTCTCCTTCATCTTCCCCTCCTCCTTCTGATTTCTCTGCAGACTCTCATTCCTCTTAATCCATCGCCATCGCCATAGCCATAACCTTCGCCTTCGCCATCTCTTTTCCGCCAGTTCTCTGAAAAATTCTTCGCTTCCTCCCTTCCTTTTCTGTACTCCTGTTCCCTTGTTTATCTCCATTCCTGTCTCTCTCCCTCCTGAGTAACATTCAATATATTGCACCGATTCCTAGCCAAGCATCCATTAAACCTGCATCATCTGCTTCTCCCTGGAAGGCAATAGAGTGTTAATCCCGACTTTGGCGACCTTCTTCCTCATCTTGTTTTCGTGTATTCCATTTTTGTATGGCCTCAACATGATTCATACTGCAACCTTGCATCAGTGGCCTCTGAAACTGGCCTCTCTGGCGTTTATGCAGACTTAAAAAACTGTTTTGGAACGTCTTCCTGCCACAAGTAGCCCCTATTCTCCCAGGATTGCATTCTTCTCAGATATCTACGCTGCAACGCCACGCATCAAGGTCTCCATATAATCCGCCACAGTAGCTGCTCCACAGTCGCGAATGCGGAAGTTCTATCTAGATTGCGAACTTATATTTCTTCTCTGCGTATGTTCTATCTCCTCTTAATTTTTCAGTTTGTGCTTCGAGGCTTATGCTGAAACTCATAAAAGTCACCATTGAAGCTGTAACTAATACTTCTTCAAGGCAGGAGAACATACACAGAGAGTTAATAATTATAGTTATCAATATGACGTCTTCTTCGCGGATTTCCTTTAGATCTCGATTCTTCCCTGTCTTATAATAATCATAGTCATCAACATGTCGTCTTCTTCCCGGATTTCTCCTTCTGCCAAGCGTCATTATATCATGGACGACCATTCGTTCAAGAAACGTCGTCGCCTCCGCCAAAATATCAAGTTATCTTCTTCTTCGTCCTCTTCCTGTCTCTCTTCTTCCAATTCCTCATCACCATCACTATCTTCATCATCATCTTCTTGCTGTGTCTCTGAGAATCATATTCGTTCATTGAATCCTGCACAGCTATGCCAAAACAAATATGCAACACGCGCTTCAGAACCTGCATCGTCAGTAAATTCTTTCCACCTTCATAAGGAAGAGTCCGTAAAATCTAGAGTCAGATTACAAAGTTGTAGCAGCGAAGCGGAGTCTAGCATTGGGAGCAGTACTGGCTCCTTCTCTGTTCTTCACAATTATCACAGCAAAAATAACCATAATGACGTTGAAGTCCAGAGCCATTTTCGTGGCGTTTCTATACCTTCTGGAGCAAGGGACTATAGTCACACATTTTCTCATGGAGACCATATCTGCAGCGCTAGCAGTGATACAGTTTCCATGAGAGCTGGCCAAGATATCAAGAACGGCCGTTGCTATCCTCCACATGAAGAAGAAGAAAGAAAGAAAGACGATTGTAATCTAGACCTGAATAGCGGAGGTCTGGGGTTTGATCCAAACACTGTGTTTCGTACAGATTTCTTTTCCAACTCTGGAAATGATTTGTTTACCTGCGCTTCTCCTGACAATACTAGCTGGTTCTTGAATGAGCTCGACAGTGAGGGGAATGCGTTTCTTGACGAGGTTCTAGACCAAGAATGGATGGCTTCAGCGATCGCCAACCTCGACAAGTTGAATGATACCGTGGATTCTTGTGATTCGTGCGTGCTTCATCTGCTCCACGAACCGTGGAGGCATGCTTAAAAAACGCACTTTCCTATTTCTTACCCAGAAATCTATTCGATCTTCCATCATTCCTCCTCATATAAAATTACACAGTAATCCATTCTTCCTTCTTTCTTACGACATGCTCTTAAATTATCCCCGCCTTCCATTCATTCATGTTCAGGATACACTCTTGTCTAATCCCTCTCAGACTACACTGAACCCATCCTTGTCTTATTTAGACTTCATCCGTTCCTTTTCTTTGCTTTCTGAGTTTTCTTCTTCGTCGTCTATCTCTCGTCTTCTCAAGGTTTTGCTTGTTTCTCTGCCCCATGAAACGGAGGCATTTTTGTAATAGGCATTGAATCCGTTCCCTTTCCTCTCCCACTTGTTATCAGCCCCGAGAAAGCATGAACTGATTGCTTATACTCCTTTCAGTGCTGATTACCATCGGTATTCCCTGGTATAATCGGTTCCATTTCCTCATTTCTGATCTTTCTTTTGTACTTCCATGTCTGCTGCGCTAAATTAAGTGTAAATGTTTCTCGTTTTTTAGCTTATAATGTTTTATTTTCTTGATCAGTGATGTCTTTGCTATACACTATTACTCTCTTGTATCTTCTCCTGCCTCCCATGTCGGAATGATGATGTATATTTGTTGATTTGAAGACCTCTTTTTTTGGGTGGAGGGGATGGGAGCGATTCTCTCTGGTAATAGTTGTGCGTGGTTATTGTTTCTCTCTAGTTTCTGGACTAGTTATTGTTTAGATTGTGTGTTCATTAGGCTAGGATGGTGATGAACAGGCTGTGGATTGATTGGGTGTTAGAACCGTTATGAGGTCGATGCATATGTGACAATTCTCAAGGCTTGTTTGGCGTTCTGAACTGGACCAAGACAAGTCTTAAATGTTTTAATTTGTGAGAGAGAGTGTGGTCATTTTGGAAGGATTTACTGATCAAAGTCCGGATTGTTGGATCTGTCTGCTAAAAAAAAAGGGGAAAGGGGTGAACTGATGTCGATGCAGAGAACTGCCGGCAGATACATGTGTGTACATCTTGATGGTGCGTGTCGTGAGTACAATCTGTTGTGATCGGAAGAACAGACATAGCGTGATCTCTGGTGAAGGAATGAAAGAATGGAGGAATGTGGTGATGTTTGTGGACACATATTATTAGATTGACAGACAGGTAAGAGTCAATCCGCGGATGCGATAGGCAGACGGAGAGACAGATGATTTGAATGGAATAGCGTAGGTATGCATTCAATTCAATCGAAGTCGATGGTTTCGGGGACAAATGATTATATATATATACATTTTTGTGAGAAGATTGTTCCTGCAGTGAAACGGTAAGTCGTAGAATGAATGAAGAAAATAAATAAATAAATAAATATAAAGAAATACGGGGAAAAATAAGAAAAAGAGTAACAATTGGGAAAAAACAAAAAAGCACAGAATAAAATGGAAATACAATGTGCTCGCTGATTTATTTATTTATCGTTTAAGTAAGAAAAATGAGAAGTAAATTTAATTTGCTCTCTGCAAATAAATAATCAAGCGATTAAAACGAAGTGATTATTTCTCGTAATTTAGTCTACGTGGTGCTTGGGGTTGAGACGATTACGTGGCGAGTGCTGATTGGTCGTCATGACACATGGCACTGTCTCATTGGCCGGTTGAATACGTCCTCCTGTTTTTGTTTTTTGCGCCATTTATTATTTTTTTGGTGTGTTTCTGTGGGAAAAATAGAAAGCAATTCCCTGAAATGAAATGAATGAATTGAATTGAACGAAGAAGAAGAAAAGAGCCTTTTCTTTTTTGTTTCTGTCTTTGTTTTTTTTTGTTTTGTTGCTTCCTGCTGTTTTTGGGTTGTACGGGAGAAGTGAGGGTGTACGGACACAGACACCCTGCACTTCGCATTGGAAGTGGATGAATCATGAGACATACATGCATGCATGCATGCGTATATACATACATACGAACACACACACACGCACGCATACATACATACATACATACATACATTTCATTCATTCAATTGTACATACATACATACATACATACATACATACATACATACATACATACATTCATTCATTCAATTGTACATACGTAATTGCATATGCATGCATATACACAAAAATAATACACAGGCGACACATACACCAACACTCATTCTAGGTTCTTACATGAATTACGAGAAAGCATGCTCTAAGAAACATGGCTTGATGTAACTCATGCCCTTGTTGGCCAACATAGAGAATGATGCTCTTTTGTTGTCTGACGAGCATAAGAAATATATATAACATTTCGGCCATCTCCGCCCTTATCGTTTCCGGCCCATGTCCATTGTTAGATCGATTAAAGTAGCATATGATCAAGTCATGTTCAAGAAGTAGCCGACGTCACTGCTAAAGTTTTCATTAATATTGCAAACCCATTTTCTAGGTAGGATCAACATAGCTAATGAACCTCTTGACTCTTTGGATCCGTAATAAAAATGAGCTAGATTGTTGGGGCCACAAACTTCCGACAAATTCATTCATCCTAGTAGCTAATGTGAATTCATGCACTCAATGGATAAACTCCATCGAATTGGTCTTTTCACCACCTAGACCCCAAAATTATAAGGTGGTAAGGACATTCGATTAGGTTAGCTTGACACAACCTCACAACTAGTCATTGTCGCCATACATGATTAATAACATCTACATCATATACACTCTACTTTATAATACGCATATGAGATAGTGCAAACTAATAACTAAATTGTTCTTTTTAACATCAAACAACCTTTCCCAAATGTTTCAGAGGTACAAGAATGTGTTTGTTTGGAAAAGTTTCTTATTCTTTCATCGGTTAAGTAGCCTCTAACTTTGAGGAAGTGTTACTTTTGGATAGTTTTTGGAAATATGTAAGGTTCCTCTCTCCAATTTCCCCAGTGAATTTATTTTCATCGATAGGTTCATGTGTGTGCATCATGTCGGCGTGCTTGGATCATGTGGTATGCATGGAGCCACTATTTAGTTGAATAATGAGAAGTGAGGGATTATGACATGAATGAAATATAAAGAAAAATTGGGAAGCTCATCCGTACTAATATGTGGCATATGTATAAGCTTTATATATATATATATAGATATATGTTATGCATAGCATAATTTGTTGTGTGATACATATTACATAATGTGCATTGTTGTAACGATATATCTCTACTTTTGAGACACCGTTCCAAACTTCCTTATTTACTATTCGGCTGAGTTTCATTTTCACGCATGAAATAATGGCAAATCATGATATACTAGCACAAAATTCGAAGGACTTTGAAAGAAAATTGATATCCTTTAGTTGTATTCTATTCCCTTTTTGAATGTTCCACCCCAACAAGTCTGAAAACTTGATCAACATCTCAATAATGCAGACGTGGCTTCAAAAGTTGAAGTAAAGCCAAAGTTTTCAGACGGAAATTTAATGAGTAATGAGTGTTTTCACACAAAGCTTTAGACTCAGGTTGTATTTGCATTTCATCAAAGGTGGTCTTGGTAGTACTTGCATCAAAGGTGGTGTCCTACATCAACAACAGGCCCACATGGCCTAAATCTTGGTTGGTGGCTTGTGCAATCAAAATGGCCCATGTTTGTTTTGCATATTTGTTATCTGGATTGATTTTGCCAACCAACAAGAGAAGCCAATGTTTTTCATGTCGTATCCCTATGTGACCTTAGAAACTATGTAATTTTGTTATCCAATAGAAATAATATATGGCATTTTCGTTTCCTTTGTAACCCATTGTTACTTTGGATAATTAACTACTTATATATCCATTCTGTGACCTTCGGTATATTGTAATTTGTCGTTCTATAATATATTAAAATGTTTCTTGAACAAAGAATGGGATTCAAATGTGAGCACCCACAAAGATACGTTTGATCTACAAGTTTTGCGTGGTAACTATCGCATGTGTCGATATCCATTATGTGCATACATATATATTCCTCCCCATGGGATTTAGGACAATATATAAAAGTGAGTGCATTAGAGGTCCTAGGAAATGCTCCGCTTTAATGGATAGAGGAAATAAAAGCTTTCTTTTGATTTGATCTAGTCCTCATGGAGCGATTAATTTTTGAGGCAAAATATCACAAACATCCTTCCCTTGTACATGGGATGATTTAATAATACCAAAGTTATACTCGTTCAAATGGTAGGAACACCAAATGGCAAACTCAACTTTTCTTAAACCTAGACTTCAATAAATGGACAATGCATCAATGAAGTGTCCTAGATTATGATTTAGCATAAATAGAGCACCAAAGGCTTGGATTACATCATAAATAAAATAAGGTTACTCTAATCATAATGTTTGATACTCTATTTTAGGTCACATGATTGCTAATCAGTTACAATAATCCAACTACATCTTTGTAATTGGCCTACATGATAATCCAATAAGTTTGTGTAAAATGCCAATCCAATTGCTTTGCACATTGCATCTTCATTTTTTACCTCTTATAAAGTTTAGGTTTAAGAAGATGACACATTGCTCTTTCTATGGTCGAATCAGGGGCAATTTTGATATTATGAAAAATATCATGGGTATACCTCGAGATCATCCTTGGTACCTTCGCTCACATTGAGGGGCAACTTTATGAATCGGGTATCAAAGCTCCATTTCATGTTTCTACGTGGTGCAAGGTTTTGTTATTCTTTTCATTTTACTCATGTAACTCTTTTTAGATAGATACTCACAGTTTTGTCATAGAGCACATAAGCTATCCCTCATTTGCTTGAGGTACACATGAAAATTTAAGAGCTAACATGCATAGGATAATGTAATGCACTATTGAATTTGTATCTTTAAACAAGGCATTCCTGATTTATGATTAGCAAATAGGACAGGGAGTGGAAGAGAGATGGATCACGAGTAAAACCAAGTTATTTGCAAGGTTACTAAAATCAATGGATTTATATATATTCCTTTTGTCTAGTTACGGTTCAAAGCTCGATCGTTCTAAAAAGTCAAGCACCATGTATAAGCATTGTCTTTGTACATCATGTAAGAGACTCTTTAAAAAGTTCTAACAGTTCTATAAAATTATGCGTAGTCACTTTTATTATTAACAAGGCCATTACATGCGGAAGCACAAAGTGAAGTGTTTATTGCCTTTATGCATATCACATGAAAGACTTTGCACACTCCCTTACCAAATTGTAACTTAAAGAGACACGACCTTGCTTTAACATTGTTATTAAACATAAATATTCGATCATGAAGATGTATTAGTAAAGCTTCTCGTTTGAAATCTCAAGAGTGTGGCTTCAAGTTTGGAGGAATCGTTGTGATGTCGTGGTCGTTATTCTTTTTTGTTTGAGCTCCATACATACTTATAGTTAATCTAAAGAAATTTCTTTACAAATTCATTGTTCATTCTCTATTGGTTGAAAGCAATAAGTTGGGCTTATGAAAGGAAGTGCTAACAAGACACGACTACTTTTAGGCTCTTTAAGGTTACTTTTCACACTAATTTTATCATAATGATGGCTTTAGAGAGTCCATGCTAAATAAACATTCAGAGCATGCTCTAGCGAACATGAGAGTGCATACAATTTGACACTTCACTTGAAAAGTGCATAATGCACATGATCTTGCACAATGTGCTAGAAGATATAATTTCCTTTTTCCGGTTGAGATGCTTCACTTTGATAGACTATAGTGTCTATGGGCTTATTGCATGATGTGGCAACACATTTGCTTTGTACCTTGAGAAATATAGTGTCATTTCATATGTAGAAGTTGGAAACAAAAGCCCAACCAAATGAGTGAAACATGTTGTGTCTATAGTGGAGGATAACCTATTGAGACTTTGACAATGTGAATGTTTTAAGATGGGGATAAAGCATCATTTGATTTAACTCTACACCATTTTTTTAAGGAATAAAGAACATGCAACATCATAATGTGGGTCAAATTATCATTGATTGATTCAAACCAATTAGACGGGTATATAATTTGAGGTATTATGTTAGGATGCAATTAGGCACACTAAATAATAAGGAAATGTTTGATCATGTTACTTAATATAGACTCCAATGGGTGGATAAGATTATCCTTCGAAAACATTAAATGATACGTTTGCACTAGCTTTTTTCTTGCAAATCTTTCTCGAGATTATTATCATGTCATATTTCAAAATGTGTAAGTTTATATGCATTCTTAATGGCTAACTTACCATATAATTTCTAACCCTACAATGATATATATCTTCACATTATTGCACAAAGGAAATGATATTATTTAGTAATACAAGCCGTGTTAGAATGTGCTTGATAATGTCACTTGAAAATAATTCGACATACCGTTTCCATGTGGAGAAAGAAGTTCTATTTTTTCTAAGAGCTAATACATGGTTGATTGATTACATAAATTTGTTAGAGAAAGTATTCCTAGCATAAGTTGCCTCATCATCTCTTTCTCGATGTCCCTCAACTTGTCACATTCGCCAATCTAACTTTTGACTCCATCTACCCAACCCTCCTTTCCGAACATACTTCTGCCAAGGAATCCATGTAAGTTGAAATACAATCTCAAGACCTGTACTTCACATTTAGGCATGCACGCATGCCTAGACACACACACACATTAGAGGTTGGTACAACTTCTGAGGTAGTGTAGAGTGGTTGCTTTTGTGATGTGATTATTATCGAATTTTTTGCCATTTGCTTTGTAACATAGAGGAAGTTAGACTCGTTACGGGGTAATACCATCCACATTCATTGAAATGTACCTGAATTCCATGTTAGATGTGGAAACACATCAAGAATGGACTTGGTTTAAATAGAAACATATTGGGTTGATAAGGAGAGACAAATAACCACCAATGGTGGGTTGAAAATGAGATGTAAAGAACAATTGATAGTTTCCAAACTAGAGGTAACATCAACCCTTGTTTCATCATGCAAATTGTATAGGATACATGAAAAAGTTGAATGAATTATTCCAATGTAGAAAGGAAGGATGTTGTCACATAATTCATAACGAACAAGGAGGTCACTATTGCTATTGCCATATATGGACAACTCGAATATGCATAACCATATTGATCCATTACCACGACAATGCATGATGTTCATCTCCTATTTGCTGAGCATATGTTGCCTAACTAGTCAATTTGTCTAGCAAAACTCTCTATGCATAAAGAGGAAACTATACTTGTCCATAGAATTATCATTCGAAAATGAAATAGGCCAAAACAAGGTCCAAACTTGATGAACAATGCATCTAAACTTGTCCACATCACATGTGTGACTTGAGAAAGAAGACCAAGAAAACCCACACTAAGATTTATGAGGAAAAAGACAAAATGTTGGGTAGATGGGGCCATTGCTAGCAAGTATCTTTTTCATGAATGGCACACATTTTGTTATCAATAAAACACAAAGGCAAAACATTTCTTGTAGTGAAGGGCGAATTATCAAAGGGATGGAGTCACTATTTTGTGTTATCTAGATCCCGGATTCTAGTAGTTAAATACAACAAGGATGGGCCAAAGTGATGCTAGTACTAGTTGGACAAGTTTAGTGCGTCAACCGTGCCATAAATTAAATTTGCCCAAATACAATTGATGTATGAGGTCTGTCATTTACTATTGATCTTAGACACGTTCAAGTGTATTTTTATATTTGAAAACTTCTTATTGACGCGATGTTTGTTTTGTAAACTTCAAGCATTGAAACACATGACTGAGTTATTAAATTAACATTCCCTCGGGAAAACATATTTGACTTGCGTATGTGTTTTGAAGTTAAAACTTCAATCATGATACATAATCAATATCAAGCTACATTACACTTGTTCTCTCTCTCTCTCTCTCTTCCCCCCCCCTCAACTAACAATATATGGCATACAAGCTTCTTTATGAGGGCATTCAAGCATTCGAATTGCGAACGAATTTGGGAGTTCAAGTTTGTATTATAGGTACATATTTATGAGACTATTATACAAAGGACTGAATTCTCAGCAAGCATTATCTTGAAGTAAACGATGTTTTCCATGTTTGACATTTGTAACTTTTAATGTCTTCCAAAATTGTCATAGTACTTGCTAATCATAACTTACACAAGTGAAGGTGAATGCGAAAAGCTAGCCCAAAAGAAAGGTCTATTCAAACCGTAATGGGCCACACATAAGACAAATATCGATGCTCCATCTCATCTCTCGTTGTTCGCCTTTCTCATCAATCAAATAGGATTTCATCATATATTTGATTTTTCCTCATACCCCTCAAATGCATGTATAGTAAAAAAAAGAAAAGGGATTTGTGACATGTAGAAACCATCATAGACGAAGTATTTGTCCTAGACCATTATTCCCCATCCTAAATTTGAATATATTTTTAGCTTGTGTGGGTCGAAAGGCCTCTAAGGTGTTTCTAGAATGACAAGATAAATAAGAATGAAAACAAGATTATGGTTGTAGCTTGTATATTGCTATTAAATTAAATTCCTCTTACCCTAATTTGATTTGTTTCCCACTGTGATGGACGAAATCTTTCTCGTGTAGTTAAATTTCCATTTTTGTATTTCGTTAGAGATCCTTGGGTATGTATGCCTCTAGAGACACACCATTACATTCATGATTGTCTCTAATGTTTTGAAAGCCAAGAGTTATTCATAATATACCCCAAACAACCATGATCTCTTTTGACTTTTGATCCCTTCAATCATTTTTTTTAGGCAGATTATTCGGTGCGTTCCCTACCGTGGACAATAATTTCCTACATATTCAATATGCACATGTTAATACAATGGTTCCGCACTAGTAACTCATTTCTTTTACTTGAAACTTTAATGCCTTTCTTTTGTCTCTTGAAATATCCTATTAGTCAAACCCTTTGAAACTTAGCAAAAGGCAAGGATTTATGACATTCTAAAGAGAGGGTTACGACAATCATAAATGGTTAAGCATACGCTTAAAGGTGAGGCCTGCATGTTAGCATTGAGCAACAAGAATCGTTAATGTTTTACAAACTTTAAGGGATTAATAAATTTTGATATTTTATTCAGATTGGTTATTGGTCTTTTGTTTCTACTACCCCATTTTCTGTTTTCTACAAATATTTATTGACAATAGGCTCTCTAGCTACATGATTGCTTGCTACTGCTTTGGATTTATATGTATGTATAAAATATGTTAGTTGCTAGATTTGGCTAAATCGGTTGGCAACAACTTGTTACCAAACCAATTTGATGAATACTCTCTTTTAGAAATTAAAGGTTGGAAACTTAAAAACTAATGATATTATTCCAACACGAAATCTTTAATATATTGTAGAAGATCTTTTCAATCCATCACCACGTGATTACCTTAACCTTTAAAAGTTTACATGTACTTCTAGCTATGATAGACATTACAAGAGCGATTTTTAGAAAGTGTCCATGTAAATCATACTGGTTTGTTCTTGAACGTTGCTATAAGTGCTCCGATCTCTTCAATGGTTGGAAAATATAGATTTGACTAGCTAAGAGTGTTATGTTCATCTCAAATGAAGTTGTTATGAGGTAAAAGCAATAACATTTAAGTTTTGTCCCGAACACGATTGGACAACACTTTCAATTTATGAGATACTTTTTGTTACTTTGGAATACATGTTGTGATCCTAATTTAAAATTGACAGGTTTTGGTCACTACAACATTTTTAACGTGGATTGTTAGACAATCTAACCCACCCTCTGGATTGAAAATATTTTCAATTAAATAACACATGGAGCTAGTATTCGTGAGATCATTTTTTCGTTCATTGAAATTGCAAAATAAGAACTAAAGGTTCCTCATATGATTCTATAAGTTTCTTGGTTATACATACATTTATATTATGTTGTAACTCAACATCGAGTGATGTTAATGCTACATAGTTATGCCTTGCATAGAGTAAATTGGAACTTTACCATATCAATTAGTTACTGATTAGTAAATCTTGTCAATTGCTGCAATATATTGACATCCATAAAATTTTAGGCAAATTGTTCAAGTCACATGTTTCTTTTTAACTAAGAAGATTGCAAGATATAGTGGATAAGTAGGACCCAAATTATGACTTTTAAAAGATACCTAGCTTGTTGATGTGTCAACCACATCTTGTTGGGCAATACCTAGTCAAGACACACTACTTGACGTGTCTACTTGAATGTATTTAAGATATTATAGTTTATTGGGGGAAATTGTAGAAATACCCCTAACATTTATTTGCATTTTCTTAAATGCCTTTTTACAATGGATTCCCAATGCCCCTTGGCACATTATGCCAAACAAAAAAATCACTGGGCAGAACCCATGCACCTGAATGTTCACAAAGGGGATCACCACCCTTCTAGAAATCAATGGTGAATTCAACAACTAAGGCATCAATGTATGATCACTAAGGATAATTCACAAGACACATGAACTATGAACTAAGGGACTTTATAGTGGAGGAATAAATTGTTTATCATTTCTTATGCAAAATGGTGTTAGGTACGCAAAACTACTTTTCAAAAAAGCCTTCCGAAATCCTACCTAGTTGGGAACCAGGGTAAGCCCAATATTGTTTGCTTTCTTGAGTTTAGAGACTAGGTTGGTCTCCACATGAATAATAACTTCAATAATTTGTTGGCCTAATCTAGTTCACATAGATTTTATAGAACCTCTCTTCAATACAATTGTTTGTGAGACCTAGGTAACTTAAACAAATTTGCGATACCACGTGAGTGGGATGACGAATAATGTTGTAATAATGCTAGTTGTCTTGTTCTACAATGTCTCTCCTTTATGAAGGGGTTTTCGACATGGATCTCATGAGGGCAACAAAAGTTATAAACTTGTACATATTAACCACAACACGAAAATCACGATTTTTGTATGAACCTAATGTATTACTTTAGATTTAAAATGTAGGGGCATCCTTTTGTGTTTTGGAAACTTGGGAAGAGAAATCATTTGAAAAGATTGGTCATTGGCTTGGAACTTAAAGTAGATCTCAACTATCAACCATGCAATTCTTTGTGTATTGAATACCATTATCTGTAGGTAACAAGTTTACATTCACTTTGTGTTTATTTAATTTAGTATGGATAAAAGAATTTTGCATACACATTACTCCTTATCACATTTGATATGACAGGATTATTACATACAATTGCCAGTAATCTCTTGGAAACTTGGTAAGAGAAATCATCTGAAAAGATTGGTCATTGGCTTGGAACTTAAAGTAGATCTCAACTATCAACCATGCAATTCTTTGTGTATCGAATACCATTATTTGTAGGTAACAAGTTTACATTCACTTTAGTATAGATAAAAGAAGTTTGCATACACATTACTCCTTATCACATTTGATATGACAAGATTATTACATACAATTGGCCAGTAATTTCTTTGTTTCGAATTACGAAGAAATCTGTAAATCCTCTTACAACTGAAAAGAAATGAAAAGAAAACAATTCACACGAATTTGCTTTTCTAAAGGGTGTAAGAATAGTGATGTGATCCTACAAAAAGCAAAAAAAGACAAAAGAAAAGAAAAGGTAATGCCTATGTAAGCTTCCCTACTCTTCTTCCATTACATAATGTGGGAACCACAAAAGTTGATGGAACAAATTAGGGAAAAGAATATAGAAAATGTGTTCCCATTCGCAAGCTTCCTCAAATTGCTATAAAAAACCATAAGGTTATCAGAATTGGTTACACCCTCTTATATGTTAAATTATTCCTCATCATACAATGTTAGCTAGACTAGGGTACACTACAAGCACTATGTCTTGGGTTCAAAACCCAATTTTCTCACCTCTCTATAACATACTTTATATATCTTAATTCACTAGATGCCACTGTGGAATGTAGGGGTTGAACCCATGACCACCTGGTCTCCATTGGCAACCTTACCAATTGAGCTACATCCATTAGGCAACTCTCTCTCTCTCTCTCTCTACATCTTGGGTTCCAAACCCAATTTTCTCACCTCTCTCTATTACTCCATAGATATCTCTAATTTCACTAGATGCCAATGTGGGTACATCCATCTGGGGTCTCTCTCTCTCTCTCTCTCTCTCTCTCTCTCTCTCTCTCTCTCTCAGCCTTACATGTTAGAGCCCATACCATTATCTGCCATTTGAACCATTGCTTCCATGCGACTTAGCTCACATGCATTGCGATGTGAGATAGGGCGTTGGGGCACAAGTGATGAGAGTGGTCGGCTATGCCCACTTTGCCCTAAACAAGTTCACACTTTGATACAATGCTCTGCCTTTGATCATATTCGACCATGCTTTCCACATCTCTTCGATCGAGCCCAATCCTTGCATGAATTCCTCTCACAACCACAATGTGCGATCTTGATTGCAACATTCATTGGTAAAGTTCTTGAACATCGAGAGTCACTACTCACTTTCACACGTATCACTTGAAATGTAATATTTTTGGTCTCATAGGTCATATTTGACCTCCGAAGACGATAATATAATCTCTCTCTCTCTCTCTCTCTCTCTCTCTCTCTATATATATATATATATATATATATATATCTTGGGTTCCAAACCCAATTTTCTCACCTCTCTATTACTCCATAGATATCTCTAATTTCTCTAGATGCCACTGTGGGTACATCCATCAAGGGTCTCTCTCTCTCTCTAATCAATTTCATGTGATAGCAAGTCTCAATTATGTTTGTGGTTAAAGGAACAAAGTGTCAACTAGATTATGGTCTTGTCACATTATTTGATTACAACATGGATTTGTTATTTGGATTAGTAAATAACACCATTTAACTAGAAGGAAGGAGATAGTTGTGCTACCACATTTGAGTGAAACTTTAAATTTTGTGGGTAAAAATGACTTTACATCTAGATTTTGATCCAAGTTAAAAAACGGTATGATGCTTTATTATTTGTGTCTTGCACACGCTTCCATGCGACTTTTCTATTGGTTACTCCACAAAGGAATGAAAAAAATGAAGATTCTATGGGCGAGTGCATGTCTAAATAATATTATTCATGTCTATCAAGCCTTGACCATTACATAAAAGTAAGGTGATTTAAGCTTTGGTATATCACAAAGATCATCGAAAAAAGAACACCCTTATGTTGAAGTTATTCATATGATGGCAAGAAGTGGTGTCTTCATAAGAGTAGCCTCTGAAGTAACCCACAAGTTGTGGCATTTATGAATGGACATTGACATTTCATCACAAGCATTTGAATGCCGAGCAAAATACAACTTAGAATTATTTTTATAAACAAGAGATACTTGCGTAAAGGAGAAATATACTTGCAAAGTTGCATGTCATACACAAACTAGATCAATAATGTTGGTCATCAATGAAGAATATATCACAGCTACATTTAGTTTTTTGAAGAGGATGTCATCCAAAGTAAATGCAAGCATAATGTAAACATATTAGAAGCGACTAATCAATCAAACACACCAATAAGACTCATCTTATTAAGAGTGTGTGCACCATTTGTTAACCCTCAATGAGAATCAGGCCTACAACACACACCATTTGTTAACCCTGAATGAGATTCGAGCCTACAACAGGGTATTTTAGACCCAAACACATTATTTGAGCTCCACAATCCACAGATATCACAGAATATAAAATCTTCAAATGATGAAGACTAGGTATCAATGGATGAAATATTTGGCTTCCATGTGAATGTTGTTATGAGAGGTGTAAATCGTCCATAACAAATGTGGCCCTAACACCCTCGAGTTTTGGGGTCTAGATGGCTACACCAATAATGCAAGATGTTTGCTCATACCATTAAGACTAGTGGTTCCTACTACCAGAAGGTTTTGGGATATCGATAGCCAAAACAATATGGGGAAACCATCCTATTACATACACCAGCATAAGAATAATGCTTGGATTGGTTATTACAAGGGGAGTTTGTTCCCGGAAACAAGTACACAGTGAGTGACATAACATCAAAATGCATGACACTTCATTTCATAGCCCATAATACACTAAAAAAAAGCAGTTAAATTAAATGCTCCATTTTGCTCTTTAAGATAAATTCTCATGAGATAGGATTTCAAGAGAGGGAAGGATGATCTATGCATATATCAAGATTTGATACAAAAGAATGTTGAGATATTTCCCATTAAAACAGAAATACCCCATACTGTCCAGGTTGTATCCCAATCTACAGTATTTGTTTGCACGTGTTAACACACACACACGCACATTTATATGCTTTACACATACACAAGCTTCATTAAACTCGCGTATACCAACTGGATGAGATTTCATACAAGACTCTGTGAAAATCTGTATTCATCAAAAATAATACAAGCGATTGATTTCTTCATGCTTTCATATGCAGCTTCGCAATATATAGCAGCAGACTTCAATATGTCGAAACAATTCTGCTAAAAAAGCAAAAATGGGAGAGCTTTGCAACCACAGATCATCCATAAACTCAGTCATAAAACTCCCAACCATCAAAGGAGGTCACAAGAGATTGATTTCTTTATGCTTTCATAGGCAGCTTAGCCATATATAGCAGCAGACCTCAATATGTCGAAACAGTTCCGCTAAAAAAGCAAAAATTGGAGAGCTTTGCAACCACAGTTCATCCATAAATTCAGTCATAAAACTCCCAACCATCAAAGGAGGTCATGCCATGTTTCTTCCTAGTGGCATTAACCCATCCTTTAAATGGGGCATATGCCTTAAAAATAATAGTCAGGGACAACAAATCAAGAACACTAAGATCTTCGTTATAAAGTTCTTGCCGAGATCTCTCACCATCTTTTACCTCAGGAAAACCCGATAAATTAAGAAGACCCATTTCTAAAAACTTATCAAAACATGACTCATTGAAATGAGATGGTTGAACACATACTAATTTATCGTCAACCATACCAGCATCGATGAATTTGAGCTTTCCTTTCACTCTCCAGGTTCCAATATGCCCATATGGAAGATAATCTCCAAGAACAATCGCATCTAATGGATCACCTGCATAGTTAACCCTTGTTACAACATAGAGAAAACACCCCGCCCAAAGGTGAGCACATTATATATTATAAATCTTTATATACTGTGCATTGAGGTCAAAGTAGATGAAAAACATGAGTTGCAAAAGGTTGAAAATATTTTACCATCAGATCCTTGGATAGAGGTCACCGATCCATAATTAAATGGGCATGGCGATGGCAAAACAAAGTCTATTGAGCCATCTGGACGCTTTTTCAGAAAACTACCTTTCGGCACCTCAATAACCACCGGTACACATTTAGGAATTTCAATCCCACTTTTCTACATAAAAAGCATTTTGGAAGAATAAAACTAGTGTCCTTCAAAGTTCATGAAGAAACACAATTCATTCATTAAATGAATTAAGATTAAATGTTTGTTTACAGATGAGCTTTTATGATCTGTATTGTAATATATTAAACAAGGTAACCCTATATAAAACATTTTTCTTTTCTGAATCATATATTTTTAACCTATCAAAAGATGACAGGTTGAATTGCCATCCACATTTGAGCAAGGTATAACATTACTTCCATTTCCTTGATTAGAGTTCATCATAAACTGCAATCATCTCATTCATTTTCTTGATTCAAGTGTCAAGTGTTCTAATACTTCAAGTACAGATTGAGTTATTAGTGATCTCATGTATTTTCCTAACCCAAAATATTGCCAAATTACAAGAGAGTAAAATGCATATTTGACCCAATGGCGAAATTTCTTTCAAGTTATCACTTTGTGTTGATCCTAATGGCAACAAAAAAAATTCGAACTTTTACGTCATTGAGATCCACAAATGACAAATTGCATCTAAGAATGCTTCAACATTATGGTCTCATAATGACAAACTAATGATTCCAAGGTTGGAAGCAAGGAAGGATTTGAACATAAGAGATAAACATGAAGAAAACCAATGCAATAAACACTAAAACGACCATAAAAAAACTAAGAATGTGAACATTTGTGAGACTATTTAAACGTTCAGTCTTTTATTGCTAAACCTAACACTAACGTTTATAAACCCTTTGGAGATCTCGTTTGTTTGTGGAGACTTGCGAGGGACATCATTCTGTTTAAAAATACAGTCTCTGATGCTAGCCCTAACCCTAAGGGTTATAAACCCTTTGAAGATTTTATTTGTTTGTGAGGAAATCAGATCTATGATTCAACAATCCCACCTCAAATTCTTACGAGAAATCAGAATATCATTTGAATACATACGAAATCTTTTTACCTTGAGAGAGATCCAAGAGAAGCCAGTGGTCCTCCAATGGAAAGCATGATTGATGAACACAGGTCTATGGCCAACCTGATGTACCTGGAGAACAGATATATGGTGTCTGTCTACCTATCTAATTTCTGCCATAGATGTGAGTTTTTCTTATATCTTCCAAGTTTTCCATAGATTTCTGGCAACCTCCATGTGCACACCATACATACATACATATGTACATTATACATATTTGTATACATACACACGTGTATACATACACACGTACATACATACATACATACATACATACATACATACATACATAATACAGACTTATCCATGGCTCCTCACTTCCTTCTACACACATTTGGGCCAAGTACATACATACATACATATGTACATATATGTATACATACACACATACATACATACTAATACAAAGTGGCTCACTAAATGATTGCAAATTCTTACTTATCCATGGCTCCTCACTTCCTTATGTAGTTACCTACACACATTTGGGTCAAGGCTTGGCCGCGCTACATCCTTCTCTTTTTACCCCACTACACATACATACGTGGGCTGGACCTGGCACCCACGAGTCTTCGTGGCTTCTTGCAACATATGTATATAGATAGGTAGGTAGGTAGATAGATAGATTGTTCTTGTTTAAACTCTAGAAAACAATGATCGTCTTGGCCTTTTCTTGTTCTTGTGTACTGGAACATAATGTTGTTGGATCGGGACGCTACATTTGCATCATGTAGCTCACCTTCTCTTCGATGTGAGTGAGACTATGCATTGAGGCAAAGGCGAGAAGACTCATTCAATATGCATTTTTTTACTCACGCCCTTCCTCGTAGTACTACCACCTTGGATTACATTTTGGTTCGTTTGCCCCACATTTTAAACCTAAGAACTGTCCCTATACATGTGTTGAACTGAATTGCAGTGTGTCCTCTCAATTGCAATAATCATCAGTAAAAGCTTTGAACATCGAGAGCCATTGATAAATTCCACACACTTCATGGAAATGGTGCACTTTGATCCCATGGATCTATTTCACCTCGACACTCTATTTAGTACATGTGCCTTATCTTCCATTACTCCCATGTTATAAAAGCTAACATGCCCTTTTCATGTCATTCTAGTTAGACCAATCCCCTTGTTTGATTTCTCAACACATGTGACTGTATGCAAAGTTTGTGATCATTGCCTTAGATGCATAGTTGCCATACATGAGATACATTCAAATATTGTCATTGGAGGTCAAATATGATTGACTTATGGGACAAAGCAAATATTTTATATATGCTCTATGTGGAGAGCTATAAGGTTCATAAGAAAAATCATTTCTCATCTTTGTTGGCGGAAATGGGTTGTCTCTTGATTTTAAAGAATTATTCAAATAAATGCTATGATAGAGTGCAAATTGCGATTGTGAGATGAACGTGAAGATAGCAAACCAAAATGACAATATGTGGAAGGCAAACTCGAATGTGGCAGAGTGCAATGCATTGAAAGCATAGCCTAATACTTAGACTCCCTTCCTCGTTCGTGGAAGAAGGGGTGTTGTTTCTAAGATGCCAATGGGCATGTGTTATCCCATTACATGAGTTTGTGTTGTCAACTCGTCATATCAAAAGTGTGTGTGTATATATATATATATGGAGAGAGAGAGAGAGAGAGAGAGAGAGAGAGCATGGTCCATTACATTGGTTAAATGAACACTTATTCCTTCTCAAAGTTTTAATTACAAAAGTCAGCATTAATCAATGACTAGAATGGTCATCTAATCAATCCCCATTCAAGAGTTACCCACACCCCAAAAGAACATGTGCATGGGTCCTATCTTTAATCACACACTACTATTTTTAGTTCCAATATGTTCCAACGAAGATCATCATATCTGTCAGGTGTACCCCTTTGCACAAACAACATTTCACTAAAAAAACTCATAAATTTTAATTTTATATAATGATTTTTTGGCTAATTGAACTGGAGACACATGTAGAATTCATGGATGGAAGCAAAACTGGAGCTTTCATCCTTTTAAATAAGGGGCAAGGGACACCATGAGTGAAAAAGATTAAAAAAATTTAAATAAGGGGCAAGCGACACCATGAGTGAAAAAGATAAAAAAAAGTTCCGTTGCCGGGACTTGAACCCGGGTCTCTCGGGTGAGAGCCGAGTATCCTAACCAACTAGACTACAACGGATGTGACAAAGATTATCAAAAAGCTCATATAGATAATTAGAAATTTTGGTTCTCGCATATATCACTCCAAAAATGCAAAAAGGAAACAGCCTTGTCTTCTAAAGAGATTATTAACATATCGTACATGGGTAAGAGAGGAGATATACCATACAATGGAAATTAAAGGAGGTTAATGGCATACCACATACAATAGTAATTAAGGAGGTTAATAACATGCCAAGTGATTGAGGTTAAATGAGACCTCGAGCATGACCATTAAGGAGTTCAATGACACATCTAGCAATTTTAAGGAGGTTATTGGCACATCAAAAACAGGTCATTAAGGAGTTTAATGACATGTCATGAGGACTAATCAAAAGATTTGTCACGCTTTCCATAAACTAATCCGTATGTAATTTGATCGACTGTCACTATCCAATTGCCTCATCATGGTCATCGTCGTCGTCGCCTATGGAATAAACTACAGCGAGGATCTGCAAGGGTAAACAATTGCGAATGAAGAGATAAAAATGTCATTAGATCCATAAAATTGTTTGCATTATTAATCAACCAAAGACAAATCATACAGAGTTCCACTCAAAGGAAAACCATAAATGTACACATATACATATACCTCACAATCAGGTCCATCAATCACCATGCAATCATCGTCGTCTATTGAAGATGATGGCCTTGGCACCGAAGAAATCCATGGCTTAAACGCACCCGCACTGCTTGCATTCTGTATTTATTTTGTTTCTTAGTAGATGTCAAAGTGTACAAAGTGAGAGAAATCCGAGGTAAATGTTAGGGTTTCTTAAGAATTTAATGGTGTAGGATAAAGGATTTAATTTAATGGTGTACGAATTAGGGTTTAGAGCTTAAGAGTTCAGAGATTGGGGCTCTAGGGTATATAGATTTAGGATATGGAGCTTAATGGTTCAGAACTATAGGGTTTAGGTGGTTTACAATTCTAGAGATTAGTGAGGTTTAGGGTTTCTTTAAGTAACCAAAAACCCTAACCTTGACCTTCAGAAAATAGAAAGGAAGAAAAAGATTTGAGCATTGCAATTACAAAACCTTAAAACCCTAGGCCATTTGGCTCAACATAGACCCTCGCTTGGCATCAACTGTCATAAGTGGTTGAGCACTGTATTTGTATTGTAATTTCCAGTGACATGATTTAACATTGCATTACCTCGAGCCAGAAGAAGAATCCGCGTAAAAACCATAGCCTCGACATTGGACAGCTTGCCGACTCGAGCAGTGAATTTAACTCTACATACCATTAAAAAACAAAAGAGAAACAGAGGTTCAGAGTGTTCTGATGATTTCCAGCTAATAGAGAAAAAAAAAAGTACACAGAGTCATATATATGTGTGTGTGTGTATACCAGGATAATGATCTAGATATGAGTTTCCTTCCTCATTCGAGATAACTTGCGAGGAGTTGTTTCTCGTTTCACGGACTCGATACAAGGGTTTCCGTTGGCTCACTAATCCCATGAGCACCTCCAATTCTTTTCCATCGAATGGCTCCGAAAGCCTTCGATCCAATCGGCCCTTGAATGTATCATCTTTCTTCCACAGGTGTTGTTCCACATGAACTACTGACCCTCCACTCTTCTTTACATCCCCATTTGCTTCATTTCCATCACGGACACATAATGCTCGAGGCATCTTCTGCGCATCATCATCATGATTATCGAGCATGGCATTTTGTTCGACCGATTCTCTCTCATTCATGTGGCCTGCACAAAATGTTGTAGGTACTTCAGGCCATGATTTCTCCCTCTTGACATTGATCAAGGTCCCAGAAGGATTTAGAATGCAGCATCGAGCTTCATTAGAAATAGAAGAAACAGGTTCTTTCGTATAATTATAATTATCGGCTTCATCGTCTTCTTCTTCTTCTTCATTCTCAGACCATATGTTGAATTCGGAGCTAAATCTACCCCATATGGCATCATTCGAATCGCGAGAAAATGCGGTGACATAGCTTATTGCCATAGAACCTAAGGAATTACAGGCAGGAGATGCGTGCGATTGTTCGCAAGCTTCTTCCTTAACATTTCTTAGATGAATCCCAGCACGATCCTCCATATCAACAAATTTCTCCTCCTTCACATTATGCGGAAGATGATGCATTGTCGTTAATCCGGAGGTAGAAGTTACTGTCGAGGTAGGGTTCCTCTGAGTGATCTGAAACTCAGATTTCTGTTCTTTAGCCACTTGGAGCATAGAGCTATGGTCATTTAGAGAGGCCGGGATCTCGTTCTTCTCTTCTTTAACCTGCAAAACATGGCCAGAACCTGGAGGATGAGGAGCCACAGTAGCAGTGGATGGTGTGGAATTCATCTGCTTTTGTTGAATTGCAGAGGTTGATTTACGCTGATTTTTCTTCTGCTTCTCTTGTAATTGTGGATTAACAGCAATGTTTTCCTCAGCCCTAACAGTAATCGGTTGATCCTGCTTCGTCTTCATCTTCTTCTTCTTCTTCTTCTTAATACCGTAATCATCATCATCATTATCATCAGTAGTATGGCCATTCTTGCATCCAGGGGTTTCCGTTAGACAGCGATTGTAGGGTGAATGGAAGCTCAGCCTTTTCCTGCATTTCTGAGCTTTCTCTTCAGCTATGGCGTCTTGGGTTTGTTTGATGAGGTCCGAGGATTGGGAGAATTCCAAATCCCCTGTTCGGCACCATCCTTTCCCTCTCTTTCGCTCCCATATGGCCTGCGGAGATTCTCTGGTTCTCTGAGCGATCAAGAAGTCATGGACATTCGAGAATCCTGAAGCCCTGGCGGTGCGAATCAGAAGCCCTGTCGGCCCCAATCCCTGAACCTTCCTGCAACGCCCACAGTTGCAACTGCACACCCAAAAAAGAAGAAAATGCAGGTTGATCTCCATACATACATACATACATTACAATCATACAATACAACATACAATCATATGATACAATACAATACATAAAATCATAGAATAGAATACATAATCATACATTATAACATACAATCATATAATACATTACATTACATAAGATCATAGAGTACAATGCAACACATTATATACAGTCATAAAATACAATACATTATAATCATAGAATCATACAACACAACATACAATCATATATTACAATACAATACATAAAATCATAGAATACAATACAATACAATGCATAATCATACAATCATATAATACAATACAATACGTAAAATCATAGTATCATACAACACAACATACAATCAAATAATACAATACAATACAATACATAAAATCATAGAATACAATATAACACAATACAATGCATAATCATACAATGATATAATACAATACAATACATAAAATCCTAGAATACAATACAATGCATAATCATACAATCATATAATACAATATAATACAATCCATAACCATACAGTGATTCAATGTATAGGTAGAGGGAATCAGAAGGAAATACCAGTGATTGCATCCAGGGCCGCAGCCGCCTCTGCATCTAGGGCAAATCCAGTTGCGATCCGTCTCCATCTCCAGGTCGATAAGCTCCCCGTGTCGATTCCGGAGGCATCCTCCGCAGAAGAAGATGGAGCAGAGCCCGCAATGCACGTGATCCTCCACTGTCTTTTGCCTGCACCAGTGACATGTGACACCATTCTGAGAATCATAGACTCGCCCCCTTATGATCCGTCTCCCCACGTGACTGCTTCTCCTCCGGGATGTGATTGTCGCGTTCTCTGTGTATGATGGATCATCATCTGTTGATGATCCTGCACATGTCGGGGTAATGAAAGCAGGTGGATCAACTATCCTTCCTCGCATTTCTTCTTCTTCTTCTTCTTCTTCTTGATCTTAATCTTAATGCTCTTCTTTTTGTTAATGTTTTTCTCCTTCTTCTCCTTCTTCTTCTTCCATCTCTGCTCTTCTTCTTAATCTTAAGCCCCTTCCTTTTGTTAATGTTTCTCTCCTTCTTCTTCCACCTCTGATCTTCTTAATCTTAATCTTAATCTTAATCTTAATCTTAATGCTCTTCCTTTTGTTGACGTTTTCTCCTTCTTCTTCCACCTCTGATCTTCTTAATCTTAATCTTAATCTTAATCTTAATCCTCTTCCTTTTTCTAATGTTTACTCCTTCTTCCACCTCTGATCTTCTTAATCTTAATTTTAATCCTCTTCCTTTTGTGAATATTCTTCTTCTTCTTCTTTTAACTCCAACTGCTTTCTTTTTCTGATACGATTCAAATGCAAAGAAACGATGATCAAGACTTAGCGATAAGCTTCTGATTGATTGATTAAGATTCTCGCTCTCGCTCTCGGTCTCTCGCTGTGCGTAGAGAAACGAGAACAAAACAATCGGGTAGTGAGATTCTAACAAGATTCCGATGAGAATCTGATGAAGATTCGGATCGGCCAACGAAGGATAAGCAAAAAAGCAGACGCGCTCTGTCTCTACACGTCTCTCTGAAATGAGGCGATTAAATCACCATCGCCATTAGCCATGAATCAAGCAGACGAAAACACGCCAGAGACAGAGGCAGAGACAGAGACAGAGACAGAGACAGAGATGGCTCCAACGTTCATGAAGAGAGAAGGAGAAGAAGAAGAGAGAGAGAGGAGAGAGAAAGGGAGGGAAACAAGAGAGAGGAGAGAGAATCCTCTCTCCTCACTTAATGCCTAGACCTGTCGCCATTCTCTCTCTAGGCTCTCTGCCTGCACACACACTCTCTCTCTAGGCCCCTCCATAAGCAACGACTAATCTTCCTCTTCACTCTGCCTAATCACTCCCTAATCTCCCCTAACCTCTCCTTAATCCCTTGTTAAATCTCCATCGCTGATCTCAGCTTCACTTTAATCTAATCTCTCACCTGCCTCCCCCCTGCAGCCCTCGCCATTCTCTCTCTAGGCTCTCTGCCTGCACACACACTCTCTCTCTAGGCCCCTCCATAATCAACGACTAATCTTCATATGCACTCTGCCTAATCACCCCTATCCTCTCCTTAATCCCTTGCTTAATCTCCACCGCGGATCTCCGCTTCACTTTAATCTAATCTCTCCCTGCCGCCCAAACCTAATCCATTGGCCTGATCGATTGATCAACACTAATCTTGGTCCCATCTCTCCCACTAATCACCACCTAATCGCCTCTTAATCACATCCTAATCTCTCCGATTTTGTTCCTGACCGTTTGGGCTTCCCCCCGCTTTCTTTCTTCTTCGTCACCTCCGTTTGCTTCTTCTGCCGGACGGAATCTTTTCAGGCCGGATGGAATCCGCACGTGCCACGATAGGCATTGCGCACGTGCGCCCAAAACACAATGCCCCACGTGCTACAAAAAAACATTTCCGCACGTGCCAAATCTCTGCTGGTCCTTTGGACTTCCTTTTCCGTCCGGATGAGCTTGAGCTTGGCCGGAGCCAGCCTGGCCTGGCCCTCGGTCTTCTCCCGGGCCCGATGCTTGAGAAATAGACGGTGACCTAGGGTTTACAAACACTACTACCATTCCGCAAACTCGAGGTCCATCCCTCGAAGGGTTTGACACTACGAATCCCATGCAAGTCGCAGAGACTATCTATCGGCTTCACAATCCAGTAAATACGTTGATAATGGTGCTATTTAAGTAACTGGGGCACGCCGCACTACTACTACTAGGTACGTTACGTACCGTAAACCTCTCTCCATATCGATCTCTATCGTCGATATGTTCCCCGTCGACTTACCCAAAGCTCGATGTCATTAGGTCTGTCATCATTAATAGCATCATGCGTGAATTATGTGTACATCGTTTCGAGCCACATCACTTTGATTGTGTTTTTAATACACTAAACACAAGGGTTTTTTTGATAGTATACATGCACTGTTTTTTTGTTAGAACACACACAATGTTTGGACTCGCATATTCCAACTTACTAGTTCAATTACTAATGTCTCTGTGTTGCACCATTTGTTTGGGCCTCCTATTTCGCGAGAAGAGAAGCATTTGAGTGCGTAGTGGTATTAATGTACGTGAGGTCATTTTCCGATCGTAGAGATGGCTCAATTTTGATACAAAACCGTGAGATGCCCATGGATAATGCCTCGATATTAGAAGTGTTAAATAATGGAGTGCCCAAAATTAGCCCTCGTGACTCACGGGGCCATGAGCCACTTGCTATATATAATATGAGAGTAAGAGGATGAATGAATTAACAATCATTATTATATGAACAACCATACCAAATATTGCATGTACAATGGTTACTTGTACACCGCGCCTCGCCGGTTGGCCCATGGTTGCATAGGATGGGAGTATCTTCTGGTTGTGCTCGATGCCAATTACAAATAGAAACTCAAAAGCATTGTTTATGGGAATGCATTGAGTCTCAATCGATATGGCAACGTCTCCTTGGAATTTTTGCTAACTATTTCCCCCCATTGGTTTTCACTCCGAGCATGGTGGTTTGGACATCACTTGTCCGTGATGCATTCCATTATGACACCGAATCTATGGACCATGGATTTTACACTAAATCTGGAAGTGTTCATACATTATCATTGTTGTCATTTTTAGGAATATAGAAGGAAGTCCAACCAATATAGGAGATACTATTTCAGGAAGGCTCGGTGCTCCCTTGTTTTCCATCAACTTAAAACATCATCAGTTGTATTGGTTTCAAATATTTGGTTAGACATAGTTCATACTTTGAAGGGTCAACGAGATGGTATAGTTAGAGATTTTGATGCTAAAATTGCTCAACGGCATGAGTTTCTTATTGTCTGGACAGCTACTCCATTCATGACATCCAATTACGGCACTCCTTATTGGCATTTTCAGCCTCTAAAATAGTTGTTTCCCCCGCCGGTCACATAGAATTTTAAAATCTTGTAAAATGTTTGCACTAATGACAAGATATATTCTTTAAATTGAAAAAACAAAAACAATCATTATTGTATGAGTGATGCTTGATCATCCTATAATAACAATTTAATAAGAGAGAGGGGAGATAATAAATGGTATAATTTTTTTCTACCCAATAGAATGAAACAAATGCTCAGGAGATGTGTCGAGACATGTGTCCACATTTATGCATTCATATATCATTTGAGGTTTTATTCTTGTTATTTGTGTGGTGACATCTTAGGTGAACACATATGCAAAGTTTGTAAATCCCATGATACAAGGTGTGTGGTCATTTGATGTGAATGTGATAGCCCAACTGTTGATTGATTTTCATGATGTGTTCTTCATTTCATACCTTGAGTTCTTTCCTAAAGAAGACAAAAAAATTTAAGTTACATTTATTTGAGTTTCATTGTTGCAATGTTTGAAAATAAGAAGGGAAAAGTACCAGGATACCCCTAGAAGTTCGTCTATAAAGTGTAATTTTTTGGACATAGGGGTAGTTTGGTAAATTTGGAACTTCCAGGGGCATTATGGTAAATAGACGAACTTCCAAGGGTATCCTGGTACTTTTCCCAAATAAGAAACCATAGACTTCACCTCAATAATTTATACCTTTACGGGAAACAAATCATATGATGAACCAAAGAACATTCTTTCTTAGAATGACAAACAAACGAAGAATATAGGAACTATTACTTTGCATTGAGGAAGTTAGGTATACTCTTGAGTGGCTTTGTCATTGGGCACATCCAAAGTTTGGAGTGAGCACTTGGTGTAGAAAGTTCAGAGGTTCATACGTAATCATATTAGTTTGTAATTTTAATTTCTTATAATTTTGTGCATGACGAGTATCATTATTTGTACGACCTATACATGCTTATGCGTGACATGGATCTCTAGTGCATGGAAGCTAGCAAATCCCATAGTCAACACTAAAAGTTTTATCCTACTGGAGTAAGAACAATGTTAGACCCACCCACCCAAAACAACCCACATCCCCATGCCCATCCCATGGAGCACATTACGATTCCATCATATACAAGCACAACACAATGTCTCGATGATTCATTTGCACAACTGGAGGATTCATTTATGATCCCATCATATACAAGCACAACACAATCATTTGCACAACTTCATTTATTCATGGTAGGCCCATCTAGTTTAAGATTTGCATATCTGGTTTTCCAAATGATGTAATAGTCTCAATAGTAGATTTCGCAGAGAATTATACTTTCAAGCAGCATAATGAAATTCAATCCATGCATTGGTGTTCAGTGCAAGTAACCATTCCTCCAAGAAATGTATCTTCTCTCCTAGTCTTAATGGAACTTTCGTTATAAGTTTCCTTGTTGTTTGGGTACAAACAAGAACTTGCCTAATTACTAAAGGAATTTTTCTTAAACGTTGAGCTATGCATTTAAAATTGTGAACCTTGGGGTCGAGCGTGTCGATATGTGTTACGGGCATGACCATATAATGTCATGTGGTAATTCACTAGATGCCACTGCATGAAAAAATACTAGACAAATTGATGGGACTCTACTCCTAAAGCCAAATGTCATTTGTTGTGTTTGATTAGGCATGAAGCCAACGTTGTCATCTCTAAGTTCACCTTTAGGATAATGATGGAGGATATCATATTGGGGATAACGATGCACAACTTCATGAGACAAATAAGAGAGGATGTGAGCAACCATTACTCAAGATGGCTGCAACCCACGTGATGGTCGAGAAATGCATGCCACTTATTCAACCCATATTGAAAAGGCCACACATAAAGTGGCTCCACACAAAAGGAAACGACAAGAACATGCTAATAGATGGCCCGCATTATGTAGGAAAGATCTTATTACAAGTCCTCACAAGCTCTTGTCGAAAAAATCATATAACATATCCATCATTGAGTCCAAGTAGACTCTTGTCACAAAAGCCGTATATACCCATCGAAAGTTAACTTTGTCTCTACAATTACCCTACAAAGGTAATATTGAAGTAAAGCGTGAATCACTTCCAACTCCACATCTATAAGATTTAACTTTGTCTCTATAGTTACCTGACAAAGGTAAGTTTTAGAGGTAGAGGTGAATGGCTTCTGTCTCCACATCTCTAAGGTAAGTTTTAAATGTAAAGTGTGAATGGCTTCCTACTCCAAATCTCCAAGAGTTAAACTTTGTCTCTATAGTTACCTACAAAGATAAGTTTTAGAGGTAAAGAAGTGTGAATGGCATTTAGACTCCAAGTCTCTAAAGAGTTAAAATATTGTCTCTATACGTACCCTACAAAGGTAAGTTTTAGAGCTCCAAATCTCTAAAATTTGTCTCCATAGTTACTCTTAGAGCTAAACTTGTCTCTATAGTTACCCTACAAAGGTAAGTTTTATAGCTCCAAATCTCTTAGAGTTAAACTTTGTCTCCATAGTTACCATGCATAGGTAAGTTTTATAGCTCCAAATCTCTTAGAGTTAAACTTTGTCTCCATAGTTACCATGCATAGGTAAGTTTCATAGCTCCAAATCTCTCAAAGTTAAACTTTGTGTCCATAGTTACCTTACATAGGTAATTTCGGTTCTCCAAATCTCTTAGAGTTAAACTTTGTATCCATAATCACCCTACAAAAGGTTAGTTTTAGAGCTCCAAATGTCTTAAGAGTTAAACTTTGTCTCCATAGTTACCCTACAAGGGTAAGTTTTAGAGGTGAAAGTGTGAATGTCTTCCCTATCACGTGATCAGACTTCTTTCCAATTTGGGACAGATTGAAATTATGGCATAAAACACTAGAAGTCAGAGAGAGAGAGGAGGAGGAGGAGAGCTTCTGGAAGTAGAAACTAGGAAAGAAAGCTAAGCTTGCTCTATCCTCAGAGACATATATAGACATATATGTGTAGAGAGAGAGAAAAATGAGATGTTTGCTCTGACTTGCTACTCACTCTTTAACCATCAAACATCAACTGAACTACTATCATTCATCTTCAACACCATTCATCATCACCTGCAATGGCATTCCCACCTTGTACCAATGTATGCTCTGTTTCTACTTACTTGCCCTCTTGCATCCCTTCCATGGAGGAGAAAGAAGTGAAGTTGTTTGCAAAGGAGAATTCATGCTCTGTTTCCAAAGAAGCCTTGGTTGCTTCTGGGGGTAGCGATGACTTCCTCGTGGATATGCTCGCGGGCGAGCTTTTTTTGCAATCGGAGTTAACCCCACAAGAGATTGTAGATGATTCTAGCCATGGATTGAATGATATGTTCCCCAGCTTGAATGATCTAACTTCACAAGAATCTATACTACCACAAATGATGCATGATTCATGGTCTATGGGAGAAGAGCTCGAGTACCTGTCTCCTTCATTGACCCGAGAAGAGGATATACTACATGGAGAAGTAGTTAACCATGATGGTATTGTCGAAGAAGAAGAAGAAGATGATGATGAAGAAGGTGAACAAGAAGGAGAAGGAGAATCCATTTCTCACATGTTTGGTCAATGGCTTAGAAATAATTCTCATGCAATTTCATTGGAGGATTTGAGGAGAATCAAGCTAAAAACCTCTACAATAGAGAATGCTACAAGGAAGCTTGGTGGTGGAAAGAAAGGATTAATGCTTTTCATCAAGTCTGTGCTCATGTGGGTTCAGAATTGTGACAATATCAAGCAAGGTGGAGAGATAGAAGTACCTTGTAACCTCAGCTTTCTAGGAACAGAGCAATTTGGCTGTCCCAAAGGTTTTAGTTATGATCCTCATGTCAACAGTATGATGAATCATATAGACTCCTATGAATGTAATGATAGATCAGATGGTCTAGATCCATGGTGGGTTCCGACTCATCGTGCTGGATGTGGTGCGAATTTCGCTTTTACTCGCGATCCTTCAGATAAGACTTGGATTGAACAAGCTTCTAGGTTTCGACGAAACCGTGTCCCGTGTTCTAGCTCTCCTTCATCATCTTCGTCATCCGTGACTATGGAAGGATCTCTCTTATGGGGCAATGAATATAATCCTAATGATGATATCAATTGTAGTGATACTTACCGATCGAGCTTAATGAGGATGAGGCAAGGAGAGGAGCAATACAATGGTAAACTAAATCCGGCAGCTACGACTCGCGCGGCCAGGAAGAGCCGGATGGAGAGGAAGCGGTTGAGTGTTCGGAGAAGCCGCAAATGGGCAGTTAATGCAGTTAACCCCTCGATGAACCAACGTAGGCATCGGCATCAACGCGACGTATCATTTCCCGATGCTTCTGGACATGGGCAATATTGGACAGATGTTTCATCATGGTCTCAAATGATGGACAAGTCATCGCAAATTGTCGATCCGACGATGGTGCCCGTCCCTTGGCCAATCGAACGGTCATTTAGTATCGATTCACATCATGTGTGATCACTCTCTCCCATGTCTGTTTTATCTCTTTATGCTTTTGAAGAATGTTTAGAACTTGTACAATGTCTTCGGCCCCATGTTTCTGGTTTCTAGCATGTGCTAATGTTTTTGAAGTCTGTTTAGAACTTGGTACAATGTCTTGGGCCCCATGTTTCTGGTTTCTAGCATATGCTAATGTTTTGAAGTATGTTTAGAACTTGTACAATGTCTTGGGCCCCATGTTTCTGGTTTCTAGCTTGTGCTAATGTTTTGAAGCATGTTTAGAACTTGGTACAATGTTTTTGGCTCCCATGTTTCTGGTTTCTAGCATGTGCTAATGTTGGTTTATGTTTCTAATACAAACCAATCCTTTTTGGTTTGGTGTTTATATTAACATTCGCGAACGGATACTTTTTGGTTTCTAATTATATAACATGTGCTAATCATGGTGTATTGGTTTCTTAATGCAGTGCATTAAGGAACTTGGCGAGGATGCAAGATTGCTTTTCCACAAGGAGTTGAAACAAAGTGATGTAGGAAATCTTGGCAGAATTGTATTGCCCAAGGTGAGTGATTGCCTGAGAGAGAGGACACTGGCATCATGGCTGGTTTTAGATACTACTCATATATATTATTGGTGGTTTTGGACACTACCTATATGTTCTATTGTAAATCCTTGCACTACTACCACCACCACCACCACCACTATTTACAAGCACCCTTTTCTTCAAATAGCTTGTTTTTGCTATGTATGGAAATTTTGCCTAATGGGTGCTTTTAGAAACTACTCCCCATGAGTTTGTAGTTTTGTAAATGAAAATAGTTTCCTAATGGGTGGTTTTAGAAACTGCTTCCAGGGAGCTTCTTGTTCTATAAATGAAATATTCTCCTAATGGGCGGTTTAGTAATGCATTGATTTTGCATTGTTTGTGTAGAAAGCTGCGGAAAGCTATTTACCATATCTTGAATCAAGGGACGGTATGAACCTAGAAGTCGAGGATTTCGGGTCGCCTAGAGTATGGAATATGCGATACCGGTGAGGCTAGGACAGTATCAAAATGAAAGTTTACTTAGCGAAGAAGTTTATCTCAATGTAAAAATATCTGATCATTTCTTGTATATGTCTAGGTTTTGGCCCAACAACAAGAGCCGAATGTACCTACTCGAAAACACTGGTAAAAATGCACATGTAGATGCATAAAATCCTCTACAAGATGGCATTCTTATGTATTTTTGTTTTCTCATTGGTCTTTTTCCGCAGGTAATTTTGTGAAGTCGTACAATCTTAAAGAGGGTGATCAAATGCAACTTTATTTCAATCTCCAAAGCAATCGATATGTGAGTTTGTGTCACGTGGAATGTTCATAAACTTATATATTCGAGAGCCATTTTTATCTAAACCCCACATTGCTTTTGAATTTTGAAATGCTAGATGGTGAGGGGCACCAAACGTGATGAAGAAGCATTGAATTGTGAAGGGGTGATTGGGGGCGATGAAGAGTGTAAGACGATTGATGCCATTGTTGGGATGAGTTCTGAAGAGTTTTGCGATGATCCTCTCCTCGTTGAGCTTATAGAAAAATCATTGGAGAATATTAGAGATTCGACTGAAGAGTTTTGCGATGATCCTCTCCTCGTTGAGCTCGTAGAAGAATCATTGGAGAATTTTAGAGATTCAACGTAAAATGAGATAAATGCAAAATGAAGTTGCATTCCATCTAGATGGAGTATAAATATTTATAAATATACCCGATGTCCAATATAGATATAACGTTAACACAACTCACATTACACACATACAATGGCAATTAATTCCCATAGTCAATTACTGTTATATAAACACTACCGATATATCCTCCATCATTTGTACATATGAGAATATTATAGCTTTTCGAGTTAAAGCTAGAACTCCCAAGACAATACAATTTTCTCTAGTGTATGCGTATATGCATATATGCCGAAGATGTTAACCTTGTAAGTAATGCCTCTTTAATATGATCCTTGAGATATATAACTCGTATATTTCAATTCATACCATCTTATGTAAGTGCATTACTTTTTGTCATATGTGGAACATATTGTTTAGTCTATTTCTAGGGATTAAACATGTTGGAGGTGTATAAGCCAATACAAAAGGTTCCATCCTTCTATTTTCAGCCCTAGTTTACTCGAGCGACGAGTCATTTCAAATCAAAATATATGCATTCCAATTAAAGCATCAAAAGAAGCGAGCATTATAATCCATCACATCCACATCGAGTTTGTTCAAATCAAAATGTATGCATTCTAGTTAAAGCATCAAAAGAAGTGAGCATTGTAATCCATCACATCCACGTTGAGTTTGTTCAAATCAAAATGTATGCATTCCAATTAAAGCATCAAAAGAAGTGAGCCTTGTAATTCATCACATCCACATTTGGCATTGTAAGGCGAGAAAGCCAAGCATTACCTTCGATTTTTTACAAATAAAGACTAGTTTGTGCTTTAGTCAAGTTGGAGGAGCATAATAATATATACTTGATGTAAGATAAGTTTTCATTTAGTATCTATCTCGTCATTATATGTCGATCACCATTCTCTCAATTGTTTTAATTTCCATCTCATCGCAAGGTTGCAACATCGGTTTAGGGTTTTTGCATCATTATTACCTTGACGGAGGAAACAAACGTAGTACTTAGAATCTTCCATGAGAATAGAAATCTTCACATTCTCAAGGGGAGGGGGGGGAGGGGATTAGACTCGATGTGCGAATGTAAAGGCAATACATTTATGCATTATATAAGAGGCTTTGAGCATTTTAAAGGGAACTAGATGTCCTTTGTTGAAGCACAATGTGATGGCATTCACCTTTTATGCATAATACAATCCGAACTCTGGAGGGTCTTAGACTCAAACCCGAAAATTCAAATATATGAACATACATATTGTCATTGGCTTTTTTGGTAAAGAAGCCTTGTCTTGCATTGAGGCTTCTAATGACGGTTTGTTCTTAGAGTCATCTCGAAACTCGTTGTACTCCTAGTTTGAGATCGTGAGGATAAATCATTCTCGTAAACCAATATCTTTATGACCTTGACATTATGTAGTGAAACAATAGCTTTGCAATGCTTTCAATTCATTTATGCCAAAGAGAGGAATACAAAACATTTACTCAAGTGATCTTCCTCATTGGTTTTCAACATTAAAAAAGATAGGTAGTTTGAGTATGTCTTGCTAGCATGAAACACGTTGGGCGCATATCAATTTTCTTCAATAATAAAAGATGTGAAGAAAGCCCATAAGCTCGGAGTGCTTTTGGTTGAGGTTGTGACATGAAACCATAAAATATGTCCCATCTACCTAGTATAATATTAATTTTTTTGCTTACCTCAACTTAGGAGTGTTGAACTTCAATGTAGAAAACATAGAAGAACTCAAGAAAACAAATGAATTTGGTAGGTTTTAACTTTTCAGCTTTGGATCATCAAGTTGTAGGTTGGATGCTTAATCTTCATTGATCAAAAGTATGCTATGCCCTAATTACTACAAGTTTTGCCAACTTTGAGTCAATTTTGTGTGTGTTGAAGCATTAGTTTGAAGTCTTGACTCAACCAAAATACTGGGAGTTTTATATTTTCCATTCATGTCAAATTCAAGTACCATATTACAAATCGGACTGTTCACAAATTAAACTAAATGGTCGCAATTAATATGATCAAATTCAATTTGTGAGAAATTAAACCTGAAAAGCAATCAAATAAGAATTATGAATGCACAAACTAATAACAACCATAAACCTTTGGTTAGGGTTATGCACATCAAGATATAGTCATTTTTTTCCCAACATCATCGATCATGTATGAAAAAATGTAACAAATTAGTTATGCTACAACAAATTTTCCCTACAAATATAAAATCTTGTCCCACTTGTATTTCACCAATAAGGTACACGACATTATGTTACTAGTCTCGCTAGGCCTCCACAATAACTTAATGTTATAACTCGAGGTCTTGCAATATACAAGAACCTGGCCCAATGATAATTCTCAAACTGCACACGAGATGCAAGGAAGGCTGATGGTCCAAAGCCACACCTCCAAAGATACCTTAAACATAACTCAAAGGGCCAATACTACTCAGTAAGTCCCAATTTATGTGTCCAAACAATGTAATCGATCAACAGAATGGATCCCATCAACAAGAGGCTGCAAATGAGTGGCCCCTGTGAAGGCTATTACAGAACCAATGGTTTTTCACATCAACATGTTGTCATGAACATGTGAAAAAAAAAGCCCAATAATATATATATATATAAAGATTCTCTCCAGAGATACAATCAGAACACTTCTTTCTTCCTCCTACATGGCCAACGACAACTAATATGAGTTGTTAAAAGAAGCTGAAAGATATTACACATATACATATATAATACATATACAAATACAAATACAAATACAAATACATATACGGTATACGGTATACATATTACACATATACATACATATATATACATATATTACACATACATATGTATTCAAATACATATACACATACAAATATACGTATACGGTATACATATTACACATATACATATACATATACATATACTGTATGAAATAGGAGTTTTCTCACACATACACACACTCCACGTGGGCCAAAAAGCTTAGAGAAAGCATAAAGACGCAGAAGAGACAGAGAAGTGGAAGCCTGAAGGAAGAAGAAGGAAGAAGGAAGAAGAAGAAGAAGAAGAAGAAAAAGAAGAAGAAGAAGATGGGTACTGCAACATTCGTTGAGGTTGTGCTTTCAATCCTCCTGCCTCCTGTGGGTGTCTTCTTAAGGTTCGGATGTGGGGTAAGATCATCTCTTTCTCCTTCACGTTCTAAACCTTTTCTAAACCCTAATGTGTTTTTTTTTCTCTAACCCCAATTCTTTTGTCACCGAAATTTTGTAACCCGAACCCTAATCTATTTCACTCTTAAGTATTTTTCTACCCATAGATTTGTTAGCCCAAAATTTCAGACCTAACCTGCAGAGATGTGTAATTCAAATCTACCTGAACTTGTAATCTTTACATATGTTATCCAAGTGTTTGCTACCCAAATTTGTAACCCTGATCTTTGTAAATTAAAAAATAGTGCTTTTGATGGGGTTTTCCAATAAATGCAGTAGTTTGATATTTTGGTCAAACCCTAATATCTGACTGTGCTTTTCTATTTCTTTTGTGTATATAGGTGGAATTCTGGATCTGCTTGGTCTTAACCTTACTGGGTTACCTTCCCGGCATCATTTATGCCCTCTATGTTCTTTTGGCTTGAAACCAAAACCCTTATTATAATTCTTTGTTCATATTGATCCATGTCTATGCATGGACATGACAGTCTAAAACATTGGTTTGGAAATTTCAGTATTAATGTTGTTAGCTATGTTGGTATCTTAATGTTTCTCACTATGGAGATCCCTAATTAGTATATATGTCATTTGTGCCTGGTATGTATTATTGGTATTATCAATGGATTTTTCTTTAATTTCATTTCGCCATGGATCGAATTTGGTTTCCGAGAACCTAAACATGAATAGGATCACAACCATGTAGGTGTTGTAAAGGATTGACAACATAAAATGGTTAAAAGTGTCCTACGCTTTAGGATCATATCGATAGTATAAGGATCTGAGGAACATGATCATATCAAACAGTTCCTATCAAATCAATAGTATAAGGATCTGAGGAACAGGATCATATCAAACATTCCTTGCACACCAAACACTATGGGTTTGGTCCTGTTCCTGTTCCTGTTCCTCGGATCCTTTTACAACACCTACATTGTTGTGATCCTATATTATATGTGCATTGATATTTACACACAACACTATTGGTTTGATCCTATTTGATTTGCCAAAGGGTGCACAACAGGTTTGTGACAGTACAGAGGATTAAGATACATTGTAAGTGATTTGAGTAAATAAAGTCAGTTTAAGAAAAGCTGAACAAACAGGTGTCAAATGTGCATAAAGTGGATTCTCAAAAGTATAAGGCGTGTGTGCCAAGAAATTGGAATGAAGAGACGGCACTTGCTGGCATGACAAGGACTTCCAAACTAATGCTATCAAATCTCTTTTATGTCTGTATGTAGAATTGGGAAATTCAGCCTAAAAAAAAGCATAACGCACAGCCCTTTTTCGTAAGTGATGCCATGATTTTGCGCATCGAGCTTATGACATGCGTTCTGAACTTTTAAGCTAATGGAAAGACCACAAAGTGATGAAATGATTTGCTCTTTTTCTTGCCTTTGATTGCAAGATTGAATGTAATGGGTGGTTTGATTGATTACCATCAGCTGGTTTGACATGGCAACTTTATATGCGGATGTCATGCACATTAGGTATACATGGAAACATGATGTATGCAGTCTATTGCATATGGACATGCAAATTTATCTGTTGGGTCAAAGCATTGCAATGTAGTGATACCCTACATCATATCTATACACAAAACCAGAGATGTGATGTGCTTTCCATAGTTAAAAAATGGGCCTCAGATTTTGATAGTGTGGATTGTTTTCATAAGGTGACCTTTGCTATGTGTATTGTTCGATTTTTAGCGGAATGTGCTCCGTTTTTTAGCATACTGCAGAAAATTAATCCGACAAGATACCTTTGCCACGTGTATTGTCGGAATGTGCTCTGCTTTTGTAGCATACTGCAGCAACTTAATCCAACAAGGTGGCCTTTGCTATGTGTATTGTCGGAATGTGCCTTGCTTTTGTAGCATACTGCAGAAAATTAATCCAACAAGGTGGCCTTCTTTTTTTACTGAAAAAATATCCTCCATTGGTATTAAAATGAAAGTGGCCAGAGGCCATGTACAAAATAGTCTAATATTACTTCGAATATTGTAAAGCCATGCAAAATCAACCAGCTTCATAAATCCTGTAATGTGATCACTTTATCAACTAATTCCAATGTCTGAAGTCGAGCAATGTCTTCTGATGACAGCAACACATTTGGCCTGAGTTGTTGTGTCTTAAAAACATTAAAAATCTCCAAGCTTCAAAACATGTACTCTCGTCGACCCTCAAGAAAATGCTTCCAAGTCCACACCATCAACACTCCTGAAACAAAAAAGAAAAACACTCCAACAAGGTGGCCTTTGCTACGTGTATTGTTGGATTTTTGTCGGAATATGCTGTTTTTGTAGCATACTGCAAAAAAATACTCCCAACTATTGATTACATTTTCTTTTTGTATGCATAATGAAAAACATCCTTAAAAAAATTTGCAAGAATCTTGTTGAAACTTGTCATGTGATACTCTTTTTTTTAAGTGCATTGTAGGTCCTAACTATAAGTTTGAATACCAAATTTAGTTATTAGGGTTGAATTTTTTGCATTGTGGATCATAAGTTTCTTGAGAAATGTTGTAATCTTCATATGAAAACATTTCGAAAATACCATTCTAACATGTGGTAATTATTGAGTTACTAACATGACACATCAAAAAGCTGCAAAAAAATAAGACAATTTGCAGCCTTGAATTTGAAAACTGATATTTGAGCTCAGACAAAGAGAACCACAACTAGTCAACACAACAACTTTTACTAACAAAATTATCATTTTCAAGCTAGGTGATGATCTTATGATAATGGATGAGGTACACATGGTTGAGTCTCCTTGAAATGGAAACACAAGATCGCATCATTTTGAGATGCTAAGCTCCCATCTTTAGCATAGATCATGAGTCTTTCTATTTCATAGCCCTATGGGGAGAGATTTTGTAGAGTTCGAGTTTCACACACTTAGAGGCTCTCATCCTTGATGGTAATAGGAATGCAAGTTTGAGGATTCAATTAAATGATGGTGTCAATATGTGCCAATCATCTAGGATCTAGTATGTCTCTTCTTAAACTCCCATCTTTATGAAGATTATGTATTGCTTATGATGGATATGGTAACAACTTTTCTTAAAACTATAAAGAAAATATTGGTTCTTGTAAGGTGAATCTTAAAATCACCCCTTTGAAGTATATCTCATAAGCAATGAGCCAAATTTACTTCTAGTATAACTAGCTTGATAAGTCTTGTTTAAAATCAATACATTATATACAAATCCCAATAGGGACGTGATAGCATTGGTATTACTCTTTATACACAAATTATACTTTACTCTTAATACAAAAGTTATATTTGATATGAGCCCTTTAAAATATTATATTAAGGTTGGATTTGCATTATGTTGATACCATAAGGTACGATTAAGGAAGGTGCAACATCTTTCTGTTTTCTTTAATACTCTTTGTGTAACACTTTACACCTACATATGCCCCTTGTAAAGAAAAGAAAATCGTGTAGGTGTCAAAGAATATCTCTTCGTGTCTTCAAGGCAAATAGCTAACAAAATGCACACCGTTGTCATGGTAGGTAAACTCTTTTCAAGAACTAAAACTTTTGGTATTTTAAGTAAATAACTTAAATTCTATTAGTAATGTGTAATCTATAGGTTACACGTGCATGAAGGGTAAGAATATTGCATAAGATGTTTAGACATTTTCTCATACATGTGCATTTCTATGTATAAGGCAATGCGAAAAGCTTTAGTTTTAGGGTGTGCAATATAATAATAGTCAATTTGTTGAAAGATTAGGAAGATTGTAGTGCCATATATTCACTTATTTTGAAGGATCCAATATTTGAGCTTCAATGTTTTATGAGTAATGTTTGCAAGTTCAAGTTGTGCTACACCCACACTTGAGATTTAAAGCAATTACGTGATTACAAAAGAAGTGTACTTCAAAGATCATTGTGTGAGATGGGCCAGTAGATTTAGTAGCGTTAGATTTTCCTTAGCTCAACCCATCTTGAGCAACAACCTATATTTGCTTAGCAGGTACAAAATAATCATGTATCAGCTTTTGCTTTATCCAGATTCCACACATATGGTAGAACCATATATTTGATTTCATTGGCATTTGAAATAATCAAGAGGGTTAATGGAGACTTAGCTATCTTTTAACCATCATCACTTTTTGGTCGATAGTTGTGATTTCCCACCAAAATGTTGTGGCATATGCTCTCTAAACAGTCAATCCAGACAAGAAAGTGACATTTCTTTTGCCATGTCCGCTTTTCCTTGTCAGGATAGGGAAAACAACATGATAGTGTACAAAGTAGACAAAAAACATTGTTTCTAGTTCTACATATTGCGAAACACAAACACTTTTTTATAGTAACAAAATTCAACTTACTTTGATGTACTTGTATGAATGCAATCAACTATACATGAAGCCCTGGGCTCCATGAGGGAAACGCTTGAGAGTCAAATCACAGTAGTGTAACTAGCAAGTGTAATACTATCTCCATTAATAAATGTCACATGCCTATCTCAATTTGTATATATCACTATTTCATATATGGATTCAATTCTTCAAACAAGACATTCAATGCATAATGTGATGCGATGCACTACATGTCACTAAAACAATTTCTCAAATAATATGCAAGTCCCTTGTGATGCTCATAATTGGCTTTGTAGTCACTGTTTGGGAAAAATGTGCTCCTCGATTAAAATTTGATCAAGCTTTTGAACTTGCCAGTTTTTATACAAGGAATGAAATACATAATTGATAATGATTACCATGGCCATCTTCTCATGAAGTATATATAACCTTACAGTATGACTCGTTGATGGGTTCTTTCTACGTATAATTCGTCATCATTTGTATAAGGAAACATAAGTATTAGCGACTATTATTGTGATTGTGGCAACTCCTACTTTAAAAGTAACAATTGTTTTGAAATAGACAATATCAGTGTGAAAATGATATATTCACAAGACATTGTGTGTATCACATGCCTAAACTCGACTTTCAAGTAAAGTCTATATATATACATAAAAATCCAAGATGAAACATAAAGCTCCAGGGAAATGAAGAATACATTCTTTTTCATAGAATTGGCCTCGAGAGGTGTCGTGATTTAATTGGTTCAAATGAATGATCAATAGCATTCTGCAGACGGGAATAAATAATACTTTGTTTATTAATATACAAATCGATTTCATTACCAAATAGATCCCCTTGCATCTTCTTCTTTTTGTGTTGAAAACCTATTTAAAACTATACTTTTCAAGTTAGTGTGGATCCTCCCAATAATGACTTGGTATTGAAGAAACATACAAAATATGCTCCACTAGTTTTGGTTTTTAGAATTTGTGCACCAGATCACATGGTTTCCTGCATCGACTTGTAGGGAAACACACCTTACAATTGTGTTGAGTATGTGGGGAGCCTCATCAACTTGAAAAGTTTAGTTGTGTAAGTGAAAATGAGCTTTCACTAAGAAGCATTACTATGAAAATTTGAATGTTGCTCACTACAAGATTCAAGATTTGCCTTGGGGAGTTGGTCAATTCAAGTCATGCACAACATTAAATGAGAACTTTGATGAGGTCTAGCAACCCTACCAAAATCAACATTAGATAACGTTGGACATTGGACTTCAAGTGTTAATCTCAATTGTTGGAAGGATGTAGCCTTATCAATATGGAAAGTTTACTAATCTAAAACAAGCTGGGTGTACTGTTTCAAGTCACCTCAGTTCTCTTTGACACTCTTTTTTGCCATTCTCATAAATTTGCAAGGTTCAAACCTTGAAGCCAAGCCATTGAAAACCCGATTTTTGGCCATTGTGGGGAAAGGAAAACAAGTATGAGAACTATTCACAAGTAGAAATTTCTTTTGAAGTCACGACTAGTGTTGTTATTCCCTAAACATGAAATTTGATTGATCAATTCTTCTAAGTTCTAACAATGTCAACTTTTGCAATAATCAATGCTTGGCCTCATTTAGATTCATATGAAGTATTCTATTTTGCCTTTATTTCTATATACTACCTTAGTCTATAACTATTGACTAAAATATTGACCCACAAACAATGTTTTCCATGGAATAATTCTAATACTTCAACTTCAACTTGATTAAAGTTGTCCAATACCTCACATATATCCTTGGTTGCATTAATCCATGGTCTCCTAGATGCATTGATCCTTAGTTACATGAAAAATTATGTGAAAATACGATGACAATGAAAAATACTTACGAAATTGTTCATTAGAACATTTAGAGAGAGTGAAAAGGTTTTTTCACATGGGGTCTTGAAACTTCATAAAAGTTGTATATTGCAGCATACAACAAGACAAGGTTATTAGATATAAGAATGGATCCATTTGGGACATGTACATCTAGGATATCAATCACATGTCATCTTGTTTGTTCATATATGAGGTCAAATCCAAGCCTCAAGGAGATTATATTTAAGGACCACTCCTCCACACGACTTTATGGTTCAAACTTCAATCAATCATATGTTTGCCTCATCCTGGGATTGTCAATAAAACTTCGTAGCATACTTTATTCATTCTTTTAGATCCTTCACACGTCACCCATTTTAATAGATGTGGGAACTTCTACTCTGTTTGTCCTTCTTGGCAACATTATAAGCAATAATTAAGATTAGAGTGTGAATTTATGGTCCTTACAACTTGTTCGTTCTCAACTTGTTGAGGATAATTCATTACTTATATGAAGTAAATCAATGTTTAAGTATTTCAAGGCATGTCAACTTTTGAATTGACGATACATATGGTGCTATGGCTAAGTCATTGATTGTTTTGGAAATCAAACTTTTAAGTTCTTCGAGGTGTACCAACTATATTTACGATAAATATGGTGGTTTACTCAATAGCTTAAGCAAAACTTTTGCTGAAGCTGTCAATTTATAATTATATTCATGGAACGAGACTTGAAACTTTTTGCCTAAATGATAAAATTATGCTTGGTAGATTCCATATATCAATGCCACCAAATAGACATGTAATCCTTAAATGCCATCAAATAGACATAAAATCGGTTTCATTCAAGCCATTTACTTTAGCTTGAGTTTGTATTAAAAGTTCACATAATTGATTGACTTGATAGGATGTGTGTAACTATAAAAGTTAGTTTATTACTCGATCAAATTAACATTATTATTTTTAATACTAGATTAATTTAACATGTCAAATAGTTTTATTCTAAATTTATGAGCTTCAATCGATGAACTTGTGCATCCTTGCCAAACTAGTAAACGTTCACACAATTTATTGACTTGATAGGATTTTTGTATCTATAAAGGTTAGTTTGTTACGGGAGAAAATTAACGTTATTTGTTTAATACTAGATTTATTAAACACGTCAAATAGTTTTATTCTAAATTTATGAGCTTTAGTCGATGAACTTATGCATCCTTGCTAAACTTGTGCTTTGTACTTAAATTAGAGGATTTTATTTTAGTACATCATCATCACCGAGCTGGAGACTTGAATCCACAACCTTCACATTGAAAATCACTAGTCTTTAAAAATACAGTTCTATAAAATTGGAAAACGTTAATATCATATGTAAAATTGTATAACTAATGGAAGGAGTTTTTTTTGAGAAAAAGTAAAAAAATAAAAAAATAAAAAAATGGAAAAAGTTTGTTAAGTAGTGGCGTTCCTTTGTTTTTTAAAAACAACATATCCTTCCATTAGTTTTAAAAAAGGCATATAAACTACAACATACAAAATAGATGGAAAGGAAGTGACTATCCTTCCCAAGCTTGTCTTGTGTAAGACAATGGCTAGCCATGGATCCTTCGTTTAAATGAGCTAAGGAAACAAATCTATATACATCCAGAGTAGAGGAAAACAACCAACAAACGGGGAGAAAACTTCCAGAGTATCCTGCAATTTGTCAATTGAAAGATTGGAATGCAACGCCAAAGCTTCTGAAATGTTATTTTTAGTAGCAGTGCATAATCCGTATGTGTAGGAATATTATCATTTTCAGGGTCAAATAATGTTAGTCCAAGAAACCATTACTTTCGTTTCGTCAGAATTGATGAGTTCATTAAAAGCTAGTTGCGTTCTTTACATGCTCTTATATCTTGCGTAACGCGATACTTTAGAATGTATTTGTTTTTTATTCGTTTAGAGTTGTTACATGTAATCTCGATGGTTTCACAAAGTTTTTACAAACTATTTTGATCAAATTAATGACAAGATGGAACTTTATATTTCCATCAACCAAAAAGTAGCTTTTGAAATATGTGGACTAGGAGAAGAACCCATATGTTGTTGTTGCCAAATACTTGTTATCCAAATCTGAAAATAGTGTGAATATTGTCTATACATCCCCACACATCAAATTTAAAATACTTCCTAGAAATATTTTCTATTGGTGTGAGCTTGAAAGTTGAGAGATAGTCATGTCTCACTCGTTAGGACAAATGTGTGGATCCATGAAAGACCCAAAATTCGCACCTATCTATTACATCATGTCATTTCTCCATTTCAATCCATTGATATATACCCAAATATCTATTTTGTCCATATCACATTCTCTCAAGACGGATTTGATGGTTATCACTAACAAGATCACACCTTGAACTCTGTGTGCGCAAAACTAAAGATGCCCCATACTCAATCTTCTCCTTGAAGGCTTTTATCTCAACAATGGAAGTTTGTGTACCAATGACAAACACGTGTTGCGAAAGGTACTCAAATGTCAAGAAAGTTACATCTCACGGGTAGAAAGTTAAGTATTTGACTTCTTATCTATTTAGGATTTGTTTTGTCCATGTTCTTAGATGCAAATCCATGCCTACATGGCACAATTGAATCATTTGGGGCTTAAGGTGCTCAATGTTTTGTCCAAGCTTTTGAGGCAGTATTCTTGCCATATGTGAGCAGACACACATGATGTTACGTTTTGGAAAAGTTTCCCGCATTCATTAAAACATTGATTGATTTTATGAACGAACTACTTGATGATATTTATAATCAAAATTTGATAGAAATAGTTAAATTTATCACTTTAGAAAACATATTTTCATGAATTCCATATTGTTCATGTTTGAAACGATAACTTGACCAATTAGTTAAGAAACATTTTCCCAATTCTAGATGATTGAGAGCAGACCCATGTCTAAATATGAGGTGTGAGGCAAAAATGTCATTGTAGAATGTTACCACGTCCACCATTTATTTTACTGGTATGGTTGAAATGTGTGTCAGATGAATGAGCAAAGACTTGCCAATTATTTTACTCTTATAGTTGAAATGTTGCGAGATGAATGTCAAGGAAAGACTTCAACCGGTCAGTAGGTTGGGGCATGGATGTGAACCAATTGTCCAAATAATCAAAAGGCATAGTTACCAAGGAGATTATGTCACATCAATAGAAAGTAGTCGAATTTTTTTATCTTATTAGGCATTTTCATGAATGGATTAACATGATTGCCACCATCAAAGTTCTAGTTGATGTTGTTCGTTGATTACTAAATTTGTCAACATACGAAGCAACAACAAAATAAATAGTGACAATTACATTTTCTCATTTTATAGTAAGGTTTAGGCTATACCTCGACATTATTCAAACTAATGATGATTATGATTTAAATTGAGACAATGTGTTCCCTTGTTGACCAATAGAAATGACTCCCAATGTTACTAGTTGAGATTAGAATTGCTCGAGCCAATGATTGACTCCTCCATGTTTAATTTAGGAATCATTATTGGGTCAATAAGGATCTTATGACGAAGTTACGAGTGTTTCAATTATCTGGACAAGAAATGCTTTGGTGTGTAAAGGATATGTTGTCGTTATGTAGCATTCACAATGAGATAACGTACCAAGGAGTTAGATAAATACATAGACAGGGCCAACGCAATAAAATTTGCCAAATAGATTGAATATTGTGTTGAATAATGTCACACAAATGTCAAATAGTAGCATATTAAAGTTTAGATAGTGGTAGGCCTCACTTGATTTGACCCCAATGAGACCATATGCTCCCAAATGTGTGATGGTTCAACCAACACCAACACCAACACCAACAAAGAAAGCCAAACAGTTGTCACTAATGTGCCAGCACAAGCAAAAGTGTCTAGAACCTACACAATGTCTAGATGTTGAGTAAACTACCCACCCATATTATTGTGTAAAGACCCTCTAATTTAGAGCCTTTTAGTTGACTACATAGGAGCCTTTGGTGAGGACACTGTGTCCAAGTTGGTGTTTGGACACCGCATAGACTAGCCTCTCCACTACATATCTATATGAAGGTGGCCTCTCAAATCATGTTTATTATCTAGATTACATACATGAATATAAATTTTTTTACCATTTTGTTCATTAGTCTAATCTTTGTTTGAGGCGATATGTAGTTCACATGAAAATTAATGCAATTCATCACTAGGAAAACCATTGTTCAATGTAGCTTGGAATACTTACGCCTTGTTAACATATTTCCCAAAATTATTTATATGCATATGAAAATGTTTGTACATGTCGCAAAGATTAAATTTCAAATATGAAAAGAGAGAAAAGGGAAAAGAAATTGATGACTTATACCTATTTTTACTCCTTATGTAGTTTCCTTTCTATATTCACAAACTTTGTCATGTACTACTTTTATATTTTCAACAAAATGGGGATTTGATGTTTTGCAGCAATGGACTGGTCCACATACATAACGAAGCTAACAATTGAAAACTGTATTGCTCCTCCATTGTACAACTTTACAAATCCAAAAGTTACTTTGAGTTTGTTTTTCTCAGTTACTTCAAAATGTTTTTATTATTTTTCATATATTGATTTGCGATGATGCCTTTCCTTAGCATAAATCATGTTTAATATGCCATTGTGTTTGTTGGCACATTACAAAGTAAATGATAGAGAACCTAAGATTGGTGTGTGAATTTGCTTGAGTTCCATACCATATGTAAGATAGTTCGTCAACGGATTTGCATGATTATATAATGGTGTATGTTGACCATCAACATGGTGGTAAGTGCTTTGTAACGACAATGTGACATAAGAATTATACATCTAAAATTCATGTTCAATTTGCAGTATCCATAAGAAGTTACCATCATTTTTCACTTTGAGGAATATGATTTACATCAAACACTAGGTCTTAACTGTACTATGAGTTCCGTGATTGTAATATGTTTATGTACAGGTTTCAAGCAACCCCCTTTCAAGAGAAACTTACTTTTGGTTAATAAGGTTGATACAACTCATCCCCAATGTTCATCATAAGAATGATCGAAATGCAACAATGCACTATTCTCGAATTACATTTTAGAATCCCCAAAAAGAAAACAAATAAGAAAGGTGTTAAGAACCAAGAATCTATTCCATTTGCCTATAAGTTGTTAGAGTGAAGTTTTTATTGAACGGTAGTTACTTGTAGTACTTTCTCTGTTGCTCTCCTATTCATCATCTAAGTTGTAACTTGAGCACAAAATTTAACATGTCCTATTAACAAAATGAAATCGATCATTTTGAGATTGATGAGGAAATGATCCAAGGGACCATAAGAAGTGACAACAAATCAAAAGCTCTTGGAGCTTTGTCTTTTTCCTTTGTGTTTTGTTGAGGGAGTCTCCTTTTAATAATATATATATATACTTTAGTTCGTACAAAAGTAGATGTTGTAAGAACCCACAAAGAGGAAATGCCAAAGCCTGTCTTTTAAAAAGGCCTAGTCGACACACTCATTAATTTCCTAAAACTACCATCATCCTACAACAAAACAACAAGGTCGTAATGAAAACAAAGTGATTTGAAGTAAGAAATGACTTAATAATTCAATAAGGTTCTGAAAACTTATTCCAAAAATAAATGAGGTATTGTTTATAGGCTAAATAAAGCCCAATGCGAAAGAAAGCATTGTCTGCTTATGCATCTCACATGACACTCTGGTGATCTTGCCCCATTTGGTCTATCCAATTAAGGCTTATAAATCCATTACCTCACCTTACTTCTAGTCTTAAAATGAGAATGCATGGATGTCATGGTAAAGTGAGTGCTTCGCATGCAATTGAAGGTTGTGTCCTTACGTTTTCAAGGTTGTGTTTAACTATTGGTTCATTATTATAAAGAATAGAAAAAAAAAGCACTTCATAGTTTGAGTTTCAAGTGACACCATAAGAATATGGCTTCACCCTTCACCCATCCTTTTCAACCAAAGGGTTGCAAACAATGCCATTATTTGCTTTCTAGGAGGAGATGTTTGACTAGAAAATCACATCGAAGCCTACGATGAAGTGATACTGAGAAAAGCGAGGTTCGACCAATGAAGCCAGGTGCATGTTAACATTGTAGCCCAACAGAGCAATGGTTGTACGCATTAGATCATACAAACAAAATAGAAGTGTTGGAAAGGACTGGTCGCATCGGGGGCCAAACTAGTTGATGGAATGTTGCAGGGAAGGAGAATCGTATGGTTTGATTGGAAAGAAAAACTCGTCGGGCACGGGGTTTAGGGAAGACTCATGTGGAAGTCTTTGTGGCCGAAACCTAGGACAAAAGTGTTGGGTTCCAAGTGTTTTGGCCAGAAAAGAAAAAACCAAAAGGGATGGGGGTTGCCAACTTAGAAGAAGAGACATAAATATATGAATTTAGTTTTGTGAAATGGTTAGTTGTGGAAGAAGAGTATTTTCATTAAGTAAATAAGAAGAGATATATATATACACATATGGATAACAAAAAGAAGATAAGCGCCGGCCATGGGGCTCGAACCCATGACCACAAGGTTAAGAGCCTTGCGCTCTACCAGCTGAGCTAGGCCGGCTCATGTGCACCAATTATTTCAATATTTATTATAATCTGTATACTGTCAATCAATTACAAAGGAAAACCCTTTCCATCCAAACAACCCAAAAGAGAGACACAGATATATACAGACAGAAGGAAGGTGAAGGAACAAATTCCCCAAGCCATCTGACTTTTGAGTTTTAAACAAAAAAAATAAAAAAATACACAAATTACAAGAAAGAAAGGAAAACATTCATATAGAGGCTATGTATATGCTCTCTCTACATGGTTTTGTCAGCAAATCTTGAGACATAAGGGAAAGATGAGTTTCCAGAGCCTTTTCTAGCTCTCCATAGGAACTAGAAGAGTTCAGTCTACATTAAAAGTTCTTCTTCATGATAAGAACTGATACAAAATATGGTAAATTCATCGGCCATTCCGGTTATGTTCATGGATGTCTCTGTTGGTGTTTTAATCCCAATTGGCTCTTGTCAGTAAGGAGATAAGAGTCACCCCAAATGTTTATATATATAAAGCACATACATGTGTGTCAACACACATGATGACATTTTTTTTTGCAAAACAACCAGATTTCATGGAGAGTTTTCTTTTTCCACTCATGTATTTTTTCCGAGTGCCAATCGGCCGCCCATTTGCGAACCATCTTTCCATCATCAGCTCTTATTTCCCATAGCCCCAATGCCATTTGCCATAGCTTTGAAAAAGCAGAGTTCACACACACGCAATCAAATCGAGTCATCAGTTCCATGTCCGCGCTCTTTTTCAAAAATTCGAATGCAAAAATAATTGCTCCCGAGGTGAAGCCATGAAGATCTCGGAATTCGCTTGTATATTATTCCCGCGATCTAGCCGTTGTTGCAGATGATGATGATGATGATTCTTATGGAGCTCTAAATCTTGGTCACAATGAGGTATTATAATATCAACGGTACCCCCGCCACCGACATCATTATCTGAGAGAGAGCCATACCGCAATGAAGAATGGAGGCTCGGGTATGTAGCAAAAGAAGAATGCTTTTGTTCCCCATGCTCAAAGTCCGTGGTATCGGAGGAATCCGCATTAAAAGTGGATCGATATGATGATCTTGAAGATTTCCGATGCAACCTATTGCTACCAAGAACCACTTCAGATGGTAAGAAGGGTTGTGCATCTGAGTAAGTACCCATCAACATAGCAAGTGCCCTCTCTAAAGATGTTGTGACCTTATCCATAGATGGTCGGTCTTTGCCTCTCATCTTTACACATCGTGCAGCAACACCAGCGATCTTTTGTATAGCCTCGAGATTTGGGGGGGTCTCTAGTCTCGGATCCAATATCAGTGCAATTTGCCCATCTTTGATTAGAGGCACCGCCCATTCGACGATATTTCCCTCATCATATTGCATGTCTATAGCTTTCCGTCCGCTCATAATCTCCAAGAGCAATACTCCGAAGCTGTAGACATCACTCTTGGTGGTGAGGTAATGCAGCCTATAGTATTCCGGATCCAGATAGCCCAATGTTCCTGCTGGGAGTTCGGATAAAGGTGAGCCACTTTCACTAGGGCCAAGCAAAGAGAGGCCGAAATCGGATACCCTCGCATTCCATTCTTCATCCAGCAGGATGTTGGATGATTTGATATCTCTATGGATTACCGGAGGACAAGCATAACCATGAAGGTATTCTAGACCTCGAGCTGCTTGAACTGCAATGGTCACTCTTCGGATCCACCCTAGTTGCAACTTGTTCTTGCCATGGAGTTGTTCATGTAATGTTCCGTTTGCCATGAACTCGTACACCAAGAGCCTCTCTTCTCGATCATCGCAAAACCCTAAAAGAGTGAGCAGATGGGCATGGTTTAGCCTTGATAAAAGATCAAGCTCGTTTCTGAACTCGTTGGAATCTTTGCGGCTCGGCAGTGCGACCGCCCTTTTCACTGCGACAACTCGGCCATCACTGAGAACACCTTTGAAAACACATGAGAAGCTCCCTTTGCCGACTTCATTATCTTTACCGAAGCCATTCGTAGCTCTCTCTAGCTCTTGGTAGCTAAAGGCTTCGGCGCGAGACAAGTTGGGTTCCTCAAACCCGGATTTCAGTTTTTCTTTCTGGGGAGAAGAAGAGCCGAAGGAACCCCCTTTTGAGGCACCCTTGGGGTCCTTACCTGAATCCGAAGCCACGAGCTTAGCAACTCTATATCTAACCAAGAAGCTCGCAGTTGCCAACACGCAGCCGACCACTACGATTGCAAGTGATAACTCCCCAATCATGATGGGTGTTTGGAGGGACCGAGAGCGATGGTGATTATGTACCGAACAACTGGGCGGGCAATTGGTAGTGCAAATGGAACAATTAACACTACCACTAGTAGAAGTGGTAGTGGGCAAAGCACTTGTAGGCAGGTTTATGGGGAATTGAGAGCCCCAACATAAAGGGTTTCTGGACAAAGTGCTGTCAATGATGCCACATGTGTAGTAATCCCCTGCCACAATAACAGAGAAGTGTGATGCATTAGGTATGGGGCTACTCTTAGGAGGGTCAATAAGACCCCAACATGCTGGTGTCCTTTGAGAAGATAGAAGCCCACAAGCATGAAATTTCCCGCCCACGATAGTCTCGAACCGAGAGTGTCCCGGAAACCCATTTTGATCTTTCAGTGCTCTTCCCCAGCACAAAGTCTCTCCATTTTGCTCAATGATCCCACATACATGATAGCCACCAGCAGAAATGGACTTAAACCTCACCTCTTTCGGAAGCTTCGTGATTACTCCGCTTGCAGTTTCATCGCCCCAACATGTAACCGTCTTGTTAGAGACAAAGATTCCACAGGAGAAGGAAGAGCCAGAAGTAATGGACTCCAGAAGCCCTCCTTTCACATAAGATCCAGTCATGTTATAACCCCAGCAATCCACAGCCTCTCCTTCTTCTCCGATTAGAGATGATGATTTGAGGGCACAGAGGTGGTTGTCTCCTGCCGAGACGTCAGTATATTCTATGCTAGGGTTAGGGTTAGGGTTAGGGTTAGGGCTAAGGTTGGGGCTAGGGTTCAAATTCTGCTTAGAGTTAGGGCTAGGGTTACTGTTATGTCTAGTGTTGTTGGTAGGGCTGGGGCTGACGTTATAAGGGTTAGGGTTAGGTAATGCAGGAGTACCTTGTTGGACATAGATGTTGTTCCCCCAGCAATAGGGTAGCTTGGTGGAGATGGTGAGGCCGCAGAAGAAGCCATCGCCAGCAGTCAATCCAGACAGAGCGAGGCGCAGAGGGGCGCCATATACCGAAGCCTCGTCGCTCCCGAAGCAGCCCACATAGTTGCCTGTGTTTCCGGAGGAAGACGAGGCGCCGGCATCAGACTGGGAGCTGCCATTGACGACGGAGCAGAATGCAGGGCCGTTGGCGCCATAGGAGGCGGCGGCAGAGGACATGGAGCCCAGGGCTAGGATGGGGACAGGGGAGGAGAAGGAGGAGAGATGGAGGAGGAGCAGAGGCAGGAGATGGTAGTGGTAATGCTGATGATGGCGATGGCGAGAAGATGGGGATCTGCATTCTGATGCCATAGATCTATCCCTGCTACTGCTGCTGCTTAGAGTTGCCTCCATTGAGAGAAAGAAACAGAGAAACAGAGACAGAGGAAGAGAGAGAGAGAGAGAGAGAGAGAGAGAAACAGAGGAAGAGAGAGAGAGAGACTGTGTGTGTGTGTGTGTGTGTGTGTGTCCATCCATCTATCTGTAGAAATACAGTATTTATATATCTCAATCACATACATTCACATTCACAGGCAGTAGAAATGTTTCCTCTCTCTCTCTCTCTCTCTCTCTCTCTCTCTCTCTCTACATACACATGGATTCTATTCTCTCTCTATCTCTCTCTACATACACATGTAGATTCTATTCTCTCTCTCTCTCTCTCTCTCTTCTTGTCAAGCCCCTCATATGGACTCCTCTTGACTCTTGACTCTTGACTCATCGTGTGTGTCGTGTTGTGTGTGTGTGTGTGTGTGTCCTGTCAAGCCCCTCATATGGACTCCTCTTGACTCTTGACTCTTGACTCATCGTCTCTCTCTCTCTTCTTGTCAAGCCCCTCATATGGACTCCTCTTGACTCTTGACTCTTGACTCATCGTGTGTGTCGTGTCGTGTCGTGTGTGTGTCCACGTGTGTATCGTGTAACACGAAGGGATGGATGGACATGGATATGGATACGAATGTTGTTGCTGCACTGGTGTGTGTGTGTTATGTGGAGCCTTATGACAGTCTCATCTTTTTATTTTTTTTGTGTGTGTGTTTTCCACTAACTGTCTTCGCATCGCCTCGTGTAGGTAGGTATGTGATTGTGGGACAAGGAGCTCGTTGTGATCATCCCATGGTTGCCCTGGTCCGCCTCGTTACACACCATCTAGTTTGAGGAGTCAATGGATGTTTCTCCTCTGTTGGCTCTCAATGGCCATTCATTGTATTGTACCCAGTCGTAGCTCTAGTTTTAGACTCGTCTACTTTTGCCACTCTCAACATGTGACTAGGTCTTATGACAATTGACATGGTAGCGTCTCTTAACATTCTTGTACCTATCAAGGAATGGACTTCACACCACCTTCTTATAAATGGTTTGGGAACATTCTACAAAGCTTGTTCGTCAATCAATCGACAAAAGCATATGAAGAACTATAGGAAACCCTACAATTTGCATTTAGGGGATGAAGGAAAGTTACATTCAGATATTGATTTGTTGTGTCATTAGAAAACAACACTCTTCTTGTTCAATAATAGCCTTCACATCTCAAACACTTTTATGCTCACCGCATCATTGCTCAATCTTTGGCTACATGATCAATTGGTTGTGTTAAGTGTTGAATGTGACTCCAGCTTTAGTTCCACTCTAACATCATGTTGTGGATTAAAGATTCTCCCCCCAATTTAATGATATGATAATTGATATTAAATGACATAATCTAGTGCTATACTCGAATTTTCTTTCTCACTTTATTCTACACATAAGAGCTTAGCAAGTTTAATGATTTAGTTTATGGGAATAGTATATTGTTAGGAGATGTCCAAATTGAAAATAGAAAAGATTACCACGAGCCAATACCTTTAAGTACTATAAGGAGATATCCATTGTTTATCTAGAAACGCCAAACATTAGCTTGTATCAACTTAACATACTTCAAATGTTATGTTTTACATCCATTCTCGTTTTGCTATTATACAATGTTGCTTATTGGTTGATTCATTAAAATGATTGACCGTGGACTCTACACATGTGTATATCATGATCTTGAGAACCTTTTTCATCACCACTTGCCTTTTTTCAGCACTCACAAAAGCTAGACTTAGCCCTTTGCCTTGCCTTGTGGACCATGACCTCACCACCCTTGTAATTAGCAAATAAAGGCCATTATCTCTCGCCATCGCATGCGCTTCCTTTGCTCCACAGATCTTTCCATTTGGGATCAACTTATGTTAGATATATTTTGAAGACAAAAAAATTCAATCCATCTAACTTGAAATGTCACATATGTATAATGAGGTTCTCTAGTCATTTTTACCTTATTTACATTAATTTCGATTTGTTCTCGGAGATGAGACATCATTTTAAGATGTAATCTCTTCGTTTGGTCTTATAGGCCATTTGTGGCCTCTTAAAAAGATATATAGTAACGCTTCAAGTTATATTGGTCACAAGGACGTTAATATTATAGGACCAATAAATAGTAATGATACATGTGAAACCACATTTATTGATAAGGTATGTGCTACATAAAGAAGCAATAGTATACGTGCTAAAATATAATGTTTTACAAACTCTCTCTCTCTCTCATGCTAGAGGAAGGATCATCTCGAGCTATTGTTTGCCTTCATGTTTAAACACCCAAACTTGTATATTCTGAATGGTACACACATTTCTTATGACAAATGTTTTGACGTGTTGGTGGAAGTGTAGTTTATTCATAATGAATACATCTAGTATTTGCCCATTGTCACCTTACTTGGATCACAAGCCCTTATACATTGCAATGAAAAACCCACACATTGACCAATGCATTAGAGTACAAAAGGAGAAGAGATACATTATGTGATCTCACTATGGAAAAGCTAATCTATATTAAAATGAGGTTGAAGGTTATGTCATGAACTTCTCCCTTAGTAAAGATGTGAAAACAAATTGGGAGCAATATTTGAAGGATGTCGTTCTTAAGGTATGGTATCAATAGTTTAGTGCACACGTAGGTGGTCATCGAATGCTTACTTTCCTATGCAATGTTTGGTTTGATAAAGAACACAAGGCTCATATAAAAAATGGTCAAGCTTGCAAAACATAAACATGAGAAAGCCTTGACATTGTAGCAATATCGAAGAATGAGCAGGAGGAAGAAGAGACAATGCAATCAAATGCAAAATAAGAAGAAAATACAAATGTTTAAACTCTAACCAAAGTTAGCATTGGGACAACTCAAGGGCAAAAAGGGAGATATAATTGGTGTTTTCAACAATGAAGAGATGGAAAAATATGTATGTAAGCTTTACATGCATGATGGGATAATGCCTATGACATTGAGTATTGAAAAACCATGTAATGCATGTATGTACATATATGTATTGAAGATATTAATAGAGGGGCAAAAAAAGATGTTTAATGGCAAAGCAACATATGCAAATGTAATGAAAATTGAGCTCTTGAAATGGACAAGACCACAAACTCATCAATGGATAACAACTATCATGGATCAAACTATCAAGTAAGGTTTCTCGAAAGATTGACTCACGAATTGGATTAGGAGGAGATAAAATTTTGATATCCAACTCTCAAAATATCATGTTAGCTTAATTATGGCCAAGTTATATACCACTAGCATGGAACAAAAGATTAACTCATGGGTTGAACATCATCCCAAACAAACACTTTTGGTCGAGTAGGCTTTAGACCAAAACATTCAATTATTCATCATTTGATTACACTTAGAGGAAGAAAGTCAACTTCAAGGGAAAAGACTATATTGTTGTTTTGTGAACTTCAAGAAAGCCTTTTGACAATGTACCAAGGGGTGAGCTTTGAAAAAGAATGATACAGATAGGAATGCAACTAGAATATTCGGAGAAGTTGTAGCACAATCATATGAGCAAGCTAGGTGCCAATTGAAAATGGATAGTGGTTTCTTGAAGTACTTTTTGAGCAACATGGGGGTCAAGCAAGAGCACCCTCTCTCTCCCACACTCTTTGGTCTATGTATTGATGAACTTGAAGAAAGAAAAAACAAGGTTGTAAAAAAGGAAGGGTTGGGTGGTCCAAAACTCATGCATGAGCTTATTTTTATACTCCTATATGTTGACGATGTTGTTTTATTCTAATATAAACACTTACTTAGATTATGTCTTGGATACATTTTTTCAAATCAGTGAGATAAATGTTAACATGAACAAAACAAAAATGATGGCAATAAAAGCAATACAAACAAGACACTACCCCACATTTACATACAAGGGAGGACCAATACATGTGGTGCTTACAAACAAGTGCTTAGCCCATAGAAATCAAGGATGGCCCAAACAAGCTTAGAACATAGTATGCAAAGTACAAAAAATTAATAAGAGCAAAATTTGCTCATTTGGCTAGGTGCTTGACATTAAGAAATGGTTTAAGAGATGGGAGTAAAAGATCTACTCAAGCTCTCATGTGATGCTATGAAGTATGTGATCATTGAGGATAGATTACTAGAGGCACAAAGGATGAAGTGGCAAGATGCTCAAATGTCAAATTTGGAATATTACATTGCAAATGTTGACCCCCAATACTTGCCCCAATAAAGGGAAAACTATCAAAATTTATCTGATCATATCTCACTACCCCTATGAGCCTTGGCTATCAAAGAACCTTAACACTTTGTTGAACTCGCTCACACAAGTTAGGTGTTGATGTAGCATCATGGCATCATTGCGCAAACATGAAGATATGCCATGTATGCAATGAAAACCTAGTGGAGGATGAGTATCACTTACTTATCACATGCTCAACATATAAGGTAATTCGTGAGAAATATGATAACTTCTTAACTCGGCATGATAATGTGAGCATCATACTCAAATTTCCACGGAGAAGAGTGAGCACATATGAGAGTTTTTACTACAGAGTAGTAACCCCTTTCTTAGGAAGGAGTCACATACAAGATGATATGTCGATTTGGTCCCATGGATCAAAATTGGCGTCATCACAGATGATAATATTTCTATACCATTATATTCTACTCTCTCTCTCTCTCTCTAGTATTCTTACTACCCCCATTAGCATTGGCTCTTAGATAGCCTTAAAAGCTAACACTTCTCCGAGCTTGCTCACACAAGTTAGGTGTTGAGGTAACATCATGGCACCATCACTCTAGTATGAGATATGCAAGGTATGCAATGAAAACCTAGTTGAGGATTAATATCACTATCTTCTTGAATGCTCGATGTATATGGTAATTCATGAGTATGATAATTTCATACTCAAATGTCCACCAAGAAGTGTGAGCATCTGTGGGTGCATTAGTTGTGTTGTAAACCCCCTTATTCAGATGGATTCCATAGGTCAAAAATACCCTCCTCATGGATATTAAAAATTCTATTCTATTCTATTAAGTGTTCTATTGCATGATCACTCTCATTCTAGTGTTTATATGATTGAAATGATCATGGTTTGAGTCTAAGAAATAGTATTATAGAATTCTAAGTTTCTCATAATCTATCACCTTTTTTCATAGTTAAAATTGACATATCAAACTCAAACTAAAAGAAATAATCAAGTTGAAACATGAAATAACTAAGCTCATATTAAACCTACACTTGCCTTTACATTTAGATGAAGACAAATGCATGTCACTATCAAGTGCATTCAACAATGTGTGAACTCATTCCTTTGCATGTCTCACTCCAAAATATCAATAATCAAATTGCTATCTTCCAGTGCCTCACATGCCCTCATTCATTTCTTCACTTCATTGCTTCAAACAAAAGGTTCCAAATTATCAAAAAGGGATCTAGGTGCTCATTGCTCCAAAAAAGTTCAATTCTTTTCTAGTACTTCCCTACATTATTGCATACTTTTCCTGAAAGTGCATGGCAGCATTCATACGTTTGATGAACAATTCTATAAATTGTGTAACCTGCATTTTACCATGAAACAATTATGCTTCACAAACCATTGCCCATCTCATATTTTGAGTGTCATTGCGTACTTTTCCTGAAAGTTCATGGCAGCATGCATACTTTTCACGAATGATATTAAAAATTGTGTAAGCTGCATTGTACTTTGTAAACAGATGATGCTTCACAAACCATTGCCAATCTAATATTTTAGAGTGTCATGTAACTTCTACTTTGTAATAATTATGTTTATTTATAACAGTGATTGGGATAAGTAATAGGAAGTGGTAAGGGATGACGATGCACAAACAGGTATTGAATTTGTACATGTCAAAAGAAATTGTTGATTTTGTTGGTGCACAAAAGTGTCTAGATTGTTAGGCATATTTTTGTTTCATAGTTCAAAGTAATCGACTATGTAAAATGTCAATACTCGGATATATCTAACCTTTGATCAAGACTTGATGCTTGCTTTATTGATCTAGTCATATGTTAAGAGACCAGGCTAAGAGCTTCATTTCAATGAGTATATGAAGAACAAAAACTTGTTAAGGTACAAGCTGAATTATATTAAGATATTGACGGACACTCATACTGCTATATATATAGCTACATCTATACACAAATTTCCCTTACATTTGAATACTAAAAAAGCATTCCATGCAAGGCAACATAACGTATCACATCTCAATAAAGAAACAGAACTTTTATGATGAATAACATAATATTTTACTTTCATTTGCCAATCACCACCTCAATATTGCATATTGGGCACACCTGTAAACAAACAATGTTTTGCTTGAAAACGTTAAACTTCACTGTGACTCATAGGATTTTACTATCTCCATGACTTTACCTTTCTGATTTCTAGCCATTGTCGGATGCAATCTGTATGATACACATGTTTGCATGGCAATACAATCACATAACCTCGTTTGTCGAATATTTGTTGGCAAATCACACATCTAGAAAAACCAAAACATTTTTTTTGAAGTGCACGAAAAAATGAAACGCTCCACTTGATTTGATGATTATGTCAGTTATGCAAGCATGCAGTATAAGGAGAATGTATATACTTAGATTTCTTTAATAGTTGAAGGAAAATGTATATACTTGGATTCCTTTCCTTTTGCCAATAAAATATATACAAACTAGTTGGAAACATTCTGAGATCACACAAAACACTTACTGTTCATCCTTCTTGTTCTTGAGACCACAATTCTTGAACTTTTTGGTTTCGAGCATGCTGATCTCATCAGGGGTAAGACCGACATTTTGCGTACCCAATGCATCACTCAACGCCATCAGTTGCTAATTAAACATCAAACTGATCCATCATCAGTTTTAAAGATATGCTAAGAAATATCTTGTGTCTAGTATATCATCTCTATGCTCTTGTTACACCATTATGTAAATAAAGAACATGAGCACAAAAGTCACCTTAACATTCTATTCCTTTTTTTATAGGTTTCAAGTCATTTTATTCACACAATGGTCCCAACCTACGAAACCCACTGTGCTTTAGTATTGCATTTTATCAAGGAAAGGATATAGCCAAACCTCATAGGTCATTCCATCAGGATCAACATCATCCTGGAAATTGAGAAACCATAGCTTCACATTAGCATTTGATCGTGCTCAAATGTCTATGTAAAATATAGACATAATTCAATGAAAACAAGTTGGAGAATAGAACTGCAAAGTTGATTCTATATTCTCCTTGAATTAGTTCTGTGTGTACAAGTTCTATTCATATTAAGTGATATATAGAAATCTTCTACTTTGTGTAATCTCCAAGTCATATCATCTATTACTAAACTATTGTTATTTTGCCTAGCTAAGCATGGATTGTTTTAATCTTAAATCCATTGGAGGTTAGCTGTGATTTAGATTCAATATGAATCTACTTCATCGTAATCTTCTTGTTATCATCACTAATCAACCTATTGCTATTAAGCATGCATGGCTGTAACCCTAATTGACAGTGGTCTAGTGCTAATTTTAGCAATGAACTAGAATTAGTATTCATATTTGTCTGTTCATTATGTCCAGCTAAAATCACAGCATCATGCACAAGCAGTGTAACCAAATTCAACCAAATATATCTGAAGAATTCAGATGAAAGAATGATACATCAAATTTATGAATTTGATATCTCAAATACCTGTCTACCTTGTATTTCCATCACCGGTATCTCATCCGCTGCATTGACAAGCCAAGAATTAAGAGTTATGATTATGTAGTGCGAGCTACTAGGGAAAAGAGCAGATTTATGAGAATTAACAAAAATACAAAAAAGTATTCATAAATTGTTGGGGTTTTACCAGAATACCCCTAGCTTTTACCAAGAGTATCTGTTTCTCACAACCTTTCCTACTACAATGGGGTATTCTTCTCGTTTTAGCTACTTTGGGATTGTTTACTTAAATACCAACAAGTGAGGAGTGTTTGTGGTGTTTTCACCCTAAAATTATAACCCTGAAAGGCATACATTCTTGAAGCATGATCATAAATTGTTCTTGATCATCAGCATCTTGCAATGCCCGAGCAAGCGCTTCATCCCTCCTCATCTGTAAAGAACTTTTGAGATCGTGGAAATCTGTAAATATGTAAGAACTACTACTTCCTCGTCCATCAAATGACTGAAAATGATCAGAAGAACTCTGGAAATGTGACCACATCTGAGCCCTTTCCTACACGCATACCATGAGAAATCTTGTTAAGAAACAAAAATGTATCACAGGTAAGCGTCTTAATGGTTTAATAAAATCCTTCAACAAAAGAAGAGCGCTATTAAAGAGCAATAAAGACTATAGATGTGTATTTTTATGTCTTAAACCCTTAAAAATGTGTAATTGTGTATTGTTTTTGTCTTAAATCTTTTACCAAAGGAGTAAAAGTATGGATCATTGCTACCCGTAAGAGCTTAAAATATGCTCAGTTAACAAAAATACGTTAAGATGAGAATTCTATGTTAAACCCTTAAAACAAATGAAAAGATCGTTAGAACTCTCAAAAAAGGGATCACGGTGATAAGAAACAAAAAGTTTACGTACGAGAATCCTATGTATGTTAAAAATCCAATGAAAGGAGCAAATTGCTGAACAACAAAAAGGTTTTGAATGTGGATTTCATTTCGGAAAGCAACAGGTTATCGAAGAAGACTGTGATCATTAATAACTACACCTCATTGCATTCTAAAGATTTACAGACGCGCATGAAAAACAAGTGAGCAAAAATGGATCATCTCATATGAAGATAACAAAAGGAAGAAGGCAAAACTCAGACCTGTTCTTGAAGGGCTTGAGCAAAAGCAAGATCTTCATCCATGGCTTATGTGCCCTCTCTGTTTTGCTTCTTCTGGTGGTAATTCTCTGATGGCTTCAAAGACACAGAGAGAGAGAGAGAGAGAGAGAGAGACCACAATTCAGAGATGCCTCTTTGCTATAGTAAGTAAAGAGTAGTGGTTTTTTGCTATTTTACAAAACATGGTTTTGTTGTATTGCAAAGCAGTTTTCTATCAAATATGGTTTTGTTGTAACTTGTAATAATAAGTGGTTTTTGCAAAGCAGTTTTGTTTATGACCAAGAGGTTCTGTTTTTCCATAACAAATGGCTTAATTGTCCCATGGCAATGTTAACAATCGGAACCGCGGCTTAACGGTTTAAACGGTTCGGTTCAGATTTTTTTTTAACGGTTCGGTTTCAACCGTTAGAAACAATAGTTTTAACGGGTTTTTTTTTTTTTAAAATTGTTTTTAAACAATCTTTTCATTTTCATGCCTTATTCTCGCATTTTAGGAAAATCTTTAAAAATTTGAAAACTTAAATAACGAAATTTTTAAAATTTTTAAATTTTAATTTTAACCTAAGTTGAAAACCAAAACTGAACCATGAAACCACAGTTTTACCGGTTTAATGGCTTAACGGTTTGGAAAAAAATTAATGGTTCGGTTCAGGTTTCTAGAATTTTAAACGGTTCAGTTTTGATAGCATCATATCACCACAAACTGCCCAAGTGGAGACCCAGTGTTTTGAAAGATCAATGGAAAGTGAGCTTGCTTGAAAGATCAATCTTTTCATTTTCATGCCTTATTCTCACATTTTAGGAAAATCTTTAAAAATTTGAAAACTTAAATAATGAAATTTTTAAAATTTTAAAATTTAAATTTTGACCTAAGTTGAAAACCAAAACTGAACCATGAAACCGCAGTTTTACCGGTTTAATGGCTTAACGGTTTGGAAAAAATTAATGGTTAGGTTCAAGTTTCTAGAATTTTAAATGGTTCGGTTTTGATAGCATCATATCACCACAAACTGCCCAAGTGGAGACCCAGTGTTTTGAAAGATCAATGGAAAGTGAGCTTGCTTTTTACTAGTCGATTGTTACCTATGAATAATTGGCGCATCTGATCGAGAGTCCACAATGTGTGCATGTTGATGGGCACATGATCATTGGTCATGTTAAATGTTGACCAAACTTAGAAAGGTTGAAGGTTAGACCATCTACAATAGTTTCATTACTAAGTAAGTGGGTATGAGGTTCTATGAGTTTGATCGTGAGCGTCTCCGGTGCAGTATCTGGTCGGTGATGGCAAATGTAAGGCCAAGTTTAGTTAGAGTGGTTGAGATGAATAATATGTGTGGGGTGGCTCAAAATCATTGGTCAGATTAAATTTGGTGCTGACAAGTCTTAGGTTCAAGTCAAGTGGGCCGACCGAAACCTACAAAATCGTCAATGTACATGTTGCTCTCTCACGAAATGTTACCAGTTTTTAATAAGTTAATGGTAGGATACTCAAGAAACCAATTAACCCTAGGAATTTAGGACAAACCCATAAGCACCTGTGACATAGGGTATTCTAGGAGCTTTAGGTATTGGGTTGGCTACCCCTTTCATTATATGACATTTTGAGACATTGTCAAGACTCTATTGGTGAGGCTAAGCATTGTTCTTCAACAACAATAGTATAAAATAAGGTAACATTCAATGGTATGGCATGTTGATGGTATTTTATGTTTCACGTCCTTCACACAGGGATGAAATCCAATCATGAGTGAACCTAATAATCCTCACCACAATAACACTATTTGTTTAAGCAACAAACCTATTTCCAAAGCGTCATAAGTCTAGCCTTCCACCATCTCCATGTCATGAACTGATAGAATATTCGCGCAAATACTTATGTTATCATGCATTAATTGCCAATAAAAAAGCCAATGCAATCCCACTAGTGGTGACACGAGAGTAAATGGAAATAGTTGATTAGATATTCTAAACCATATGTATTTGTAATGTGGACCCAAATTATTATGCTTTGTTGCATCTAGAAAGCTTCACACCCCTCATTAAGAAAATTAGAGATACAATTAATACCTTGTGTGGCTAAGAAGAATGGCATATGTAGTTCCACATGGGCTAACAAGGGAACACAAAGGAACCTCCAATGAAGACTCTCCCATCTTATGAAGTTGCCAACATGCTTACCCTTGTCATTCCAACTAAGATGTTGTAGTACTAACTTTCAAGCTCTAAGCAATTTGGTGCTAAAGGGACACCCTTTGGTATGACCATCAAACATTCCAAACACATACTCCCAATAAGAGATTTCCCAAAAACCAAAGTTGTAGATGATGGAAGATGCATTAATCCTTGAGTGATCATCTTCATGGGTAGGCAACAACATGGCTTTCCTTTCCAACATATGTACCTTTAGATCAAAGTAATTTTAATCCTCCAAAAGGTCTGGGTGAGTAGAGCTTTGTCTATGCTAAAATCCATAGGCCTCTCTTAACATGCTTATAACACCTACATTTTAGAAACTATGGTTTGTGACATGTCCTTACACCGATCAAGTGATATTTTCCGATATGGATTGTACACATTAAATTGTAAGCAGATATGTAATGATCAAGTGGCTATTTTCCACTAAGTTAATTTTGTCAACGCTATGCAAAAACCCATTCAACTCTTTTTTTTCCTCATCGCGTTCATCCAAGGGGGTAACTGTGACACTTTAATATCAAGTTCATCAATTATTGCTTGCATATGTTCAAGATCATTCATCATCGTGAAGTATGAGTCATCTATATATGCTTGAGAAAGAATATTAATCAATTAGATGTCACAAGACTATCCATGGATGATAACAATGGATGAGTGTCGATTGCATATAGTTTTGCATTAATGGGGCAATCAATATTGCTTAATGGAGTTAAACAATTTTTACGAATCATAGATTTCAAGACAAATGTCTTAATAGTACCCTTTTGCCATAAAAAATGGTTTTTTGTGAAGTGGTTTTGTACATCTAATGGCATGTTGTGCATGCCATCTTGTCATGTTGTCTCTCATATTGAAGTAATGTTGATTAATGTTGATAGGTTGACATGTTCTTTATGCTCGTTTTATGATATTTGAACCATTGCTTATGTGGTGATGGTATTGTAAACTACAAACAATTTAGGTTCTTCTATCTTACTTAATGTTCACTTTATAATTTTCTTTTCCATCATCTACAACCATAATGTTAGGTAAAAATGTAAGTTGCAACCTTATGTATTCAATTGTGGACAAGTGTAAACATTGATAAAGCTACGCCATTTGGTCAAGGTTCCTAAATCCTAAAATATGAAATGACAATGGAAGACTTTGTGTTAAGAGGATTAATAGAACACAACTAAGTTGTATAAAGCCAGCTATGCATATTAGCTTGTCCGAATACAAGCCTAGGCCTTGCAACCTATTAGAAGTTGTGAGGCTCAAGTTAAACTCCATCTATGACTAGACCTTTTTACCGACATTTGAATTTACATTCTTCCTTGCTTATGAAGTGACCTAAACATCCTCCTACTTGTAATCAAGCTCCATGATTAGGCTTGTATAAAACCAACTATAATTTTTAGCTTGTCCAAAGATAAGCCTAGGCCTTGCAACCTATTAGAAGTTGTGAGGCCCAAGTTAAACGCCATCTATGACTAGACCTTTTTACTAACATTTGAATTTCCTTTCTTCCTTGCTTATGAAGTGACTTAAACATCATCATACTTGTACTTGTAATCAAGCTCCATAGTTCTTGGCCCATGAAATGAATTTACCCTTATAGTTTGATGATTTATACATTTACCCTTCTAGTTTGAGAGTTTGACCTCTAGATAAAAGCTGGTTATCCTGCTTTATAATCAAGGGATGCAAGTTAAATTTTAATTTCAAACTATAATTTGTACATTAACTCTATGCCAACTTATAATGGACGAAGTTGAACGTTTATTCACACTCCAAATGTTTAGAACAAATTAAAAGCAATTAGAGGTGTTCATGTACCAATGATTCACTTTTAGGCATGACAAATGGGAAATCAATAACTAAGATTGTTACAAAGCATGTGTTGTGGAGCCATCATGACTTTCTTTAAGGAAGGCAAACAATAAGAGAGTCATAGTTTGCTCTACCATGAAATATAATAAACTTAAAGCGATTCTCTTTCTAGCCCCATTATGTCATAATTAAGAATTTTTCATGAAATCATTGATTTAACCATTAAGTAATACGAAATCCATCTTCCTTGTGAATACAGTATCACTAGGCTTCCCCATCTAGATAATTGGTTCCACCTATAAAAGTCTCCTTTGTCAGCTTTTTTCTCCCTTGGATCAATCCTACAATGCTATTTCCCCTCCATTGTTGTGATCATGCACTATGTTTTCCATATGCTTCATTAGATGACCCTCAAGTGTGTAGGGTTTGACTGCATGACTTTCTTGATTAATATTATACCTTTTGATGTCTATTGCCTAGCCTAAACTATATTCGAATACTAATAAAAGGTATTTTTCATTGTCACTTTATCAAATGCGACAATGGACCATCAAACAACACTCCACAAGAAGCATCGGGAAAAGCCCATGAAATAATATTTAAAACTATGCCTTTTCAAATATACCGTTGTTCTAAATATTTTCTTGATTATGAATAGTTTTGTTCCAAGTTATGTTCATGGGATGAGCATAGTTTATAAGAAAAGGAATTTATATAAATTCCATGGTCACATCACCTTTTTTTTATTAGATACCGACTAGCTATTGGTAGGTTGGCATTTTAAAAACGTGAATCAATTATATAATAGAAGACACATTTCTATTATTCATGTTTCTAACCTTAAACCACATGTTTGGTGAGATCCTATACGCGAAATATAAGCTCACATCAACATGTCTAAAATATAGTTATAGTTTTTGTGTATGATCTAATTACGATGTTTGTTTGATGAGTTGAAGTTTCTAGCGTTCACCATTTTTAAACATCTACTACGTGCTTAGAACAATTCATAAATAACATCTAGTTCTATTGTGATGCCATATCTTGTTTATGAAACAAAGAAGGTTTACCATGATATCAAATTAACCACGCATTAAGGCAACCTCTTATCTTATAAGTAAGTGCTTTGCATGCTTTCAGAGTAAAAGTTGAGCATGTATTGTAGGGCCCTGAACTGTCATTGATATTTGGAAAGAGTATATAGTATGTGTGTGATGTCCTCATCCAAATTGTGCCCAGACGTACTTAACATTGTAGCAGAATGTACGAAAGGGGGGGGGGGGGGGCTGGATATGCCATCTATATACCATTCTACTTGTAAAGGATATGGTATGCTTGTATATATGCGTATGCCTACAAAGGGGCAACACAAATAGCAATGACAAGTAGGAGTACATTTGGAAGCGCAAGGAGGCCGTGGTAGACAACAACTTGAAACAACAATTGCATAAGCCAACGATTACAAAACACACGCAACAAACAACACAAGGGAACATGTATGCGACACTTGCAACGATACACAGACATAAATATAACCAACAGTTTAGAGCAATAGTCCTTAGTGTTGATCAATCAATCTATCAATCAATCATAAGCGAGCTGTGGCAAAACCAATGAAGCAATGTCACTAGGGAGCTTGTATGCAACAGATGCAACAACATATGGACATAAAGTAATCAACTGTTTAGAGTGAGTAGCCTATCGATTTGTCAATCAATCAATCAATCAATTGATCTATCTATCAGGAAGAGCATAGACATTCTAAGGCGAAGAGCGATCGAGTCCTAAGATTGCCCCCTCCTTTCGACGCGCTACACCATGAGGGAGGACCATTTTCCAAACAAATCTCTTTCTTGAAGTGAAGAGAACTCATAGAGTCATACATAACACACACACACACACACACACACACACTCTCTCTCTCTCTATCAAAAGGAGACTTAGTGATTCATTTCAAAGAAAGGAAGCTTCAGAAAGAGGCAGGCAGTATAGGGTTTTTCTCACTTTCTCTCTCTCTCTCTCTCTCTCTCTCTCTCTCTCTCTCACAGAGCTCTCTGTATAGGGTTTCTCTCTCTTCTAGAGGGCTCTCTCTCTCTCTCTGTCAAGAGCTCTCCGTATAGGGTTTCTCTCTCTTCTAAGAGGGCTCTGTATATTGATCTCTCTCTCTCTCTCAGAGCTCTCTGTATAGGGTTTCTCTCTTCTAAGAGGGCTCTGTATATTGATCTCTCTCTCTCTCTCTCTCTCTCTCTCTCTCTCTCTCTCTCTCTCTGTGCCATTTCATTTATGGGCAATTTGGTAAGCTGTATCAAATTCTCTCTCATTAGATCCCTCTGGCATACACAGATTAATCAGATTTCTTCTCCATCTCCACCTCTCCTTCTTCTTGGTGGCAACCTTCTCCGCCCTCCCGGCCTAGCATGCCTGACCCCCTCTTCACCAGTAGACCAATCAGATATCACCATGCCATATGCCCCTGATGACAACGACCTCTCCTTTGCGGACCTTCCTGAAGAAATCGTTGACCGGATCCGCTCCTGCCTACCCCTCTCTTTGTATGTGCGGACGTCTACCGTATCGAAACAATGGTACCAAGAAACATTCTCGGAACGCCTCCTTCTTCTCTGTTCAGAGATGCATCCACCGGAACCATGGCTCTTTGCCCTGTGTATTGAACCCTTTAATGATACCCCCCTCTCCTATGTCCTCGATTCCGAATTCTCGCGGTGGCGTAAGATAAGCATTGGTGGTGTCTCAGGTATCATGCCACGTGATCGGGGTTGCTACCCTGTCGCCGCCTCTTCGGGATTGCTATGTGTCAATGCATATGCTGAAAACCAGGTACTCCTTGTGCTTAACCCTCTCATGTCTAGTTATAGAGAATTACCGAAACGGCACGTGAATCGCCCCGATCCTGTTGTGGGAATTCTCGTCGATGAGAAGAAATGTAGTTTTAAGGTGATTGCTGTTGGTAGCTTCGAATCCGAGGCTATCACTGAAGTTTATGATTCTTTAACGAATGAATGGTCTATCACTGCCAAACTACCCGTGCGCCAAAAATTAGCATTCGCATGCTCATTATTCTCTCGAGGGTTCTTCTATTGTTGGACGGCGGGTCCACCTGAAGCCCTGTTAGTTTATGACATGCAAAAGGGGGTTTGGAACCAGATTCCAATGCTTGTTCCTTCTTGTTATGCGTATGGAAGGCTGGTAGAACATCATGATAAGATCCTTCTTGTAGGGGTCACTCATGGTATTGAAGCATTTAAGAGTATTCGTATATGGGAGCTTCATGAACCTGGTATGGAAATGCTTGAAATTGCTCGAATGCCTTATGGTATCTTTCGAGGTTTTTGTGGCAAAGGTAAAGGTCCTTTAGTAGATCAAATTGTTAGTTCAGGAAACCTTCTTTACTTGTATTCTCAAAGGAACTCAAAACTTGTTGTTTGTAACTTGACAAAGACGCCGCCACAATGGCACCAGTTGACACCATCGGGTCCTTTTGGCATTGAAAAAAGCAAAATTTATCTCTTCAGCTTTTGTGTGCATGCTCGGTTAATGAGCACCATATGGAATAATGTATGATGATGATGAAGCTCATTCCTCTTTGTTCACCCGCTTTTATTTTACCATGGTTTTATTTTGCCTGTTTTGCTCTTAGGCAATGTTAATATATATCTTTGCATCAATCAATCATCAGAAGCTATGATTATGCTGGTTCTCATTTAGCCAATGTGAAGGTGACATGAGAATACCTACATATTGAGGGCCAGACTCCTTCATCTTAGGGAGCTCTAGCAAAAGCATTTATGAATGAGTGGTGATGCTGATGCATATCTCACTTCTAGTATTTGTCTCCCTTCTGGTACTGCACCGTAGTTGGAAATGAGTGCTAGGTAAAATGGTATTCACGTGTTGACAAATGTATGGGGATTTTATACACTAAAAAAATACAAATATGGCCATGCAATGCTATTCATGTGTTTTGACAAGTGTGAGAGGGAATATTATACACCAAAAATTTAAATCACCAACAATGGGCATTTGTTTAAAAAATATGTGGGTGAGAACTCTACAAAAAAATATTCAATAGATGGATTAATGGCTGAGGAAAGCATAGACGGCAGCAGATTTTAATATGGCCATGCAATGCTATTCATGTGTTTGACAAATGTGAGGGAATATTATACACCAAAAATTTAAATCAACAACAATGGGCGTTTGTTTGAAAAATATGCGGGTGAGAACTCTATAAAAAAATATTCAATGGATGGATTAATGGCTGAGGAAAGCATAGACGGCAGCAGAGATGAAAGTGAGGAGGCTGGCAGAGACAAGGGAGATAAGGGGGAGGATTGCAGTGGTGGTTCAGGGGTGTTTCTGCATGAAAGAGGACCAAGCTGAATCTCAATGAGCTTCTCATGGATGCAGTCCAGCTACAGTGCCCAGCATGCACACTAGCAGAACCAACTGGAGAAAGGCAGTGACACCTCCGTTGCCGCTTATCACGAGCTCGACCACCTTGTTTTGCATCATGACAAGAAGACTTGCATGAGAACAAGTAGCAACTGAAGGAGATCACCTCCAGAGCCATCATGGCCTCTGGTGTTTTGGCAGGTGGTTAATGCTGGCTGTGGTCATGTCCACCCATTGTAGTGGTGAAAAAGGTGTAGGGTTTGCCAAGGACATGTTGATGAAGACTGCTATCATGAAGTAGGTGCTCACACCACTATTGTCAGGCACCTACATGTGAACAGCCATCTTGACAGGCACTGATATCAGACAAGCTGATACTTTTAAAATGAACTCCATTTGTTTAACCGTGTTGGTCAACTGCTCCTGCCACTACCCACCATGGCTGCATAATATAAATTTCACAGAGAAGGAAATCTTTAGTCTGATATGTGAGTGATCAATAATAACCCCTTTTTTCGAGAAAAAAAGAGATGCCCCTCATTCACTAACACTGGTGGTACTTTTTGAAACTTAACGGTTGGAAGTACTTATAATGGTTTGGAACAAAATAAAATAGAAACATTGTAATTTTTCTACTAAATTCCTGTAATAAGAAAGTAATTAATAATGTGATGTTAATTTGTCATGATGTTCATTTTGGATTCATATTACAGAAATAGTATTTACCTGTTGCTTCTGTCCTCCACTATCATTGTTACCAAGTTGAGACAAGGAGAGAATACGATTAAGGCTAGTTGTCATATGAAGATTATGAATGCCACTAGTTTTGTTGCGTTTTCATGTTATCCTCGTCGGCTTTCCATGAGAAACCAACTCACCTTTTCAACGTTGGATTGACGTGTCCGATTGGTAATATATGTTATTACTTGAATGAGCTAATGAAAGGAGCAAATGCCCATGGTTAGGATTTTGCTAACCCTAAATGTGAGAATAACCCTAATACTTGTGAGAATCTCTGTATCTCTTCATCAATTTGTTAGGATTTTGCTTTGTTTGAAAAGAAGCATCCTAGAAAAAAGTTGTTAATACTGCAATATTTTACCTTCAATGTTCAGATAACTTCCGTCCTTAGTGAAGTTTTCATATTCCTCATTCATTCTGTTATGGAAATCAAACTTTTGTGATTATATGGGTCTAAATTAGAGAATAGCAATGTAACTGGTTTTTTTGTTATCATATTGTTTCACAACAAGATTACAAGGTATACCAACAAAAATTTGTGGCATAGATATATCCTATGTTGTCTTATGTGCACTGCTAATAAAGTATTTAACAAACATCATAATTTTTCTTATACGGGAAACTCATAGCACCTTTCATAATATAGATATGAAAATTTTATCTTGACGGCCAATCACAAATATTTCAATAGATTCCGGAAAAGCATTGAGTATCAAATGAATCTATTTGTTAACATACAATCATGCTTATTTATATCTACGAGAAAAGTTGGGTTCATATTATTATGATGAAATTTTTTCCTTCAACATCCCTTCCACAAAAGAGGTTATACTAGGAATGTGAATAATATATTAAATTAATATTGCCAAATTCTGAGCCTGTGTTTTGTTTTTAAGATCACACAACTTGATAGAGGATTAGGCTATTAGATCATTGTATGCTATTTACGGTTTAAAAGCAGGACACTAATTTCAATTTCAAGCAATTAATGTAGATACACTATGAAATGGCCTGATTAAAATTATGTGTGTCATAGTAACATAAAATAAATAATAAATCACTATTAATTAGCATTATGACTACCATAAATTAAGTAGGCTTGTATTAGCATCACCTCTTAGAGTTGAATTAGAAGTGTCACAATAACATAAAATAAATAATAAACCAATATTCATTAGCAAAATCACTGGCATAAATTAACAAGACGTGCATTAACATTGTGTCTTGGGACATATATTAACTAACTTGCATTAGCATTGTCTCGAAGGCCCAGAAGGGTTGATAGTTTTTAATACAAATCATTAAGCAAAACCTCAAAACGTACGATAATATTTCATTACTGTTTGTCTTCCCCAAAATAGTTCATTGTTTTCCAGTGTGCCTCTTGTTCGTAAGTCATAGAAGAAGCAAGTTCAAAGCTTAGTGCAGTCAGCTACTTGGTTTGTTGGATGCCTCCTAGATCAATGGGAGTTAGACACTTACAACAGTCTCTTTGTCAATATACAATGCTTTGCTTGAAACTTGCGACGCCAGGAGTTAAAGGGAAAGCTAGGAGCATTCTAGAAAGTTCATTACCATGCTTATTAAATTATACGAAGGCTTAGAATATTTACAATATATATAGTTTTGTTTCAAATTTGGCATCAGAAAGAAGGCAGGATGTGGACATCATAAAAAGCTCATTAGGCCCATTATCATGATTGTTAAATTACAAAAAAGCATTGGAATGCTTTATAAATATACACAAGACTAATCATAAAATCCATTCAATAGGTATCTAGTGTCATAGGGCTAGATGGTACAAAGTATCCAGAAAAACCTGCATATGATACATTAGAGGAAACATCCCACCAATTATTACTTTCAATATTTTCATAATATTTCAAAGATTTAACTGACATAGGTATGAGACTATTATCTTTAATTCTGGCAATAACTTGGTAGCTATATCTTTTCACACTGGGCCTTGTTCTCCAATCTGGCCAAAGTGTGGGATCGAAGTCTTCTTTATCAAGTGTCCGTTCTATCTCGAATTCAAAGTGGACAAAAGTTGATGCGGTTACTTTAGCATGTAGAATGGTGCAAGAATTCACATAGTTACTGGTCTCTTCAATTATGTTCTCAACCAATAACAAGCTTGGATCTGAGATATTCAATAGAGGAAAAGGCCATGAGGCTTTGTCCAACATTTCTAATGTTGATGAAGATACTTCATGATCACCCTTATAGAGAATGTTCAGAAAGCTTGGCTCAGGATTTACTTGTGATGTATCGAGAGATAAGTTGAGACCCGTAATATTAGCGACTATTGCAGATCCTATGATATTTATAGAGAGGAGAGCATTGTCCTGCTGCCCTAGTGTATGTATTCTACTCTCACCAAAAGACACTATGCTTGTTGCTAAACTTTGAAATAATGAGGTCCTATTTATCGGTAGTGACAACTCCACAGGGTGTGCAAGGGTCACTTCATGGGCTCCCTCCACTTCAACTGAGCTTCCAAAAGCCACGTTGAGGCTTATAATCTGTTCATTTTCCTATGAATTCAAAAGAAAACAGTGTTAAATCAAAATTGTCAACCCTGAAGGAACATATCAAGGTAATGATGAAACCCATCAAAGAGAATGTATCTATCCTTTGGATGTGAATTCTGGTCACCACTACTCATATATATTAGCTATGACTTTATTATTGTGATTTTATGCAAGAATATTCTGCCATTTCCTTTAGCAAGATATTCTTGGCTCAGCAATAATGCATTCCAAAATTAGTGGAGCCTCAAAATCACTCTTCATTGGCCAATGTTTGCATATAGTTGGAAATCAAAGTCTGCCTTGACAGATATCCTCCCTT